>NW_027008681.1:20581-33081 GCF_036934945.1 Oncorhynchus masou masou
CACTATTTACATATACACTATTTATATACAATCCTATTTACATATACCCTATTTACATATACCATATTTACATATACCCTATTTACATATACCCTATTTACATATACCCATATTTACATATACACTATTTACATATACCCTATTTACATATACCCATATTTACATATACACTATTTACACACAACCCTATTTACATGTACCCTGTTTACATATACCCTATTTACATATACACTATTTACCTATTTACATACAACACTATTTACATATACACTATTTACATAATACACTATTTATATACAACCCTATTTACATATACCCTATTTACATATGCCCATATTTACATATACCATATTTACATATGCCCATATACCCTATTTGCATATACACTATTTACACACAACACTATTTACATATACCATATTTACATATACCATATTTACATATTTACATATACCATATTTACATATACCCTATTTACATATACCCTATTTACAAATAAACCTATTTACAAATAACCCTATTTTCATATGTACTATTTACATATACACTATTTACATACAACCCTATTTACATATACCCTATTTACATATACCCTATTTACATATACCCTATTTACATATACACTATTTACATATACACTATTTAAATATAACCCTATTTACATACGTGCTATTTACATATACCCTATTCAAATATAACCCTATTTACATATGTACTATTTACATATGCCCCTATTTAAATATAACCCTATTTACATATACCCATATTTACATATACATGTATTTAGATATACATTAATATAACCACATATACAGTACAGAAATACGGGATTGGTTGAGGGAGGAGAGGACAGTGATATAGAAGGGTTAAATATGGTAGAGAGAGGAGAGGACAGTGATATAGAAGGGTTAAATATGGTAGAGAGAGGAGAGGAGATGAAAGGAGAGGAAAGGGAAAAGGCAGAGGAAAGGAGAGGAGAGGAGAAGAGAGGGGAGGAAAGGAGGAGAGGAGGTGAGGAGAGAAGAGGAGATGAGAGCAGAAGAAAGCCGAGGAGAGGAGAGGAGAGGAGAAGATAGCCGAGGAGAGGAGAGGAAAGGAGAGGAGAAGAAAGCCGAGGAGAGGAGAGGAGAGGAGAGGAGGGGAGAAGAAAGCCGAGGAGAGGAGAGGAGAGTCCTACCATCTCCTATGATGGCCAGTATAGCCAGGTCCACCTGTCGTTTCCAGTGCGACCCTTTCTGCAGAGCGATGCCGTAGCCGGTGGTGGCGAAGATGTACCCGCTGCCGATGGTGACCAGCTTACAGCCATCGTCTCTGCCGGCAGCGTAGTTCAACACAGCAGCATCATAGATGAAGGCATCCAGTTTACTGTAACAAAACACACAGAGGAACTATAAACTCAGTTTACTGTAACAAAACACACAGAGGAACTATAAACTCAGTTTACTGTAACAAAACACACAGAGGAACTATAAACTCAGTTTACTGTAACAAAACACACAGACAAAATTCCCACCGTGAAGCATGGAGGAGGAGGTGTGATAGTGTGGGGGAGCTGTGCTGGTGAGACTGTCTGTGATTTATTTATTTAGAATTCAACCAGCATGGCTACCACAGCCTTCTGCAGCGATACGCCATCCTGTCTGGTTTGCACTTAGTGGAACTATCATTTGTGTTTTTTTAACAGGACAATGACCCAACACGCCTCCGGGCTGTGTAAGGGCTACTTGACTAAGAAGGAGAGTGGTGTAATGCTGCATCAGACGACCTGGCCTCCACAATCTCCCGACCAATGAGATGGTTTGGGATGAGTTGGACCGCATAGTGGTAAAGCAGCCAAAAAGTGCTCAGCATATGTGGGAACTCCTTCAAGTCGGTTGAAAAAGCATTCCAGGTGAAGCTGGTTGAGAGAATGCCAAGAGTGTGCAAAGCTGTCATCAAGGCAAAGGGTGGCTACATTGAATAATTAAAACATTCTACATTCTACATTCCAGGCTCCAAATAACCATTGGCGCCTGGAACCCTAATGGACAAGACTGAAAGACGGCAGAGAGTTGAGGAGATTTCACAACAACCTTGCTGAACTCTCTGATACTCCACTGGCCGGTGAAGAGCACCTGTAGGAGAGGAAAGGCAGATAGACCCTTTTGGCTGGTGAAGAGCACCTGTAGGAGAGGAAAGGCAGATAGACCCTTTCCCTGAAAGGAAAGCTGGCTGGTGAAGAGCACCTGTAGGAGAGGAAAGGCAGACAGACCCTTTCCCTGAAAGGAAAGCTGGCTGGTGAAGAGCACCTGTAGGAGAGGAAAGGCAGATAGACCCTTTCCCTGAAAGGAAAGCTGGCTGGTGAAGAGCACCTGTAGGAGAGGAAAGGCAGATAGACCCTTTCCCTGAAAGGAAAGCTGGCTGGTGAACCAAGGGTCCCTGGACTGGGGATCGGCTATTTACAATGAACTCATCGGCCACTTCGACAAACGCCTTACGCCTTCTGCCGTGTGTGCGTCTTTGCTAGCTGTCACTCAAATGGCAAGGGGCTGAAGCTCATTGAAACACACTGGAACATAATCAAGTCCGCCATCCTCAACACCTGCAAGGACAACCTTGGCTATAAGACCAAAAAGAACCCTACGATTGTACGACCCAAAAGAACAAGGACCCCGCCAACAGTAAGACCCAAAAGGATGACGCCACCGACCGTAAGACCCAAAAGGATGACTCCACCGACAGTAAGATCCAAAAGGATGACTCCACCGACAGTAAGACCCAAAAGGATGACTCCACCAACAGTAAGACCCAAAAGGATGACTCCACCAACAGTAAGACCCAAAAGGATGACTCTACCAACAGTAAGACCCAAAAGGACTGGTCTGATGAGAATGCCTCAGAAATTGAACAGCTCATTGACAACAAGTGGGGAACCTTTTGTGCCTGGAAAAACGATACCAACTGCAGGGCCAAAAGAGAAGCTCCCTCCACAGTGAGATGTCCAACGCCGGGAACTAAAAACCACATGGTGAACAGAACAGGTCCTGGAGATCCGGGAACTAAAACCACATGGTGAACAGAACAGGTCCTGGAGATCCGGGAACTAAAACCACATGGTGAACAGAACAGGTCCTGGAGATCCAAAAGGAACTAAAACCACATGGTGAACAGAACAGGTCCTGGAGATCCGGGAACTAAAAACCACATGGTGAACAGAACAGGTCCTGGAGATCCGGGAACTAAAACCACATGGTGAACAGAACAGGTCCTGGAGATCCGGGAACTAAAACCACATGGTGAACAGAACAGGTGATCCAGCAGCTGGCTGACTCCAGAGGCTCCTTCAACGCCACCAAGGCCGTGTACAGACCCAGTCACCGTGGCCTGAACCCCCCAATTTTCATCGCTGTCATTCCACCAACTCCACCATAAAGATTATTTTTATATCCAAAATACCTCCATTTGTTTGGCGTGTTATGTTCAGAAATCCACAGGCTCGAGCGGTCATGACATCACAGACAAAAATTCCAAATAGTATCCGTAATGTCCACAGAAACATGTCAAACGTTTTTTATAATCAACCCTCAGGTTGTTTTTAAAATATATAATCGATAATATATCAACTGGGACTGTCATTTTTTCAACAGGAGAGGGAGAGCCAATGGCTGCCCCACTCTGTTGCCCAAGCAAAACTCTGCCAACACCCAGCTATCCACTAACGCAATGTTATCTTTCTCGCTCATTTTTCAAAATAAAAGCCTGAAACTATGTCTAAAGACTGTTGACACCTTGAGGAAGCCATAGGAAAAGAAATCTGGTTGATATCCCTTTAAATGGAGGCAAGGCATACAATGGAACAGAGAGCTTTCAGGAAAAACAGCACTTCCTGGTTTGATTTTCCTCAGGTTTTAGCCTGCAATATCAGTTCTGTTATACTCACAGACAATATTTTGACAGTTTTGGAAACTTTAGAGTGTTTTCTATCCTAATCTGACAATTAGATGCATATTATAGTTTCTGGGCCTGAGATATAGGCAGTTTCATATGGGTACGTTTTCTAGCCAAAAACGAAAATCCCCCTGCACTCAAGAAGTTAAAAATGGGACAAAGCAGACTGTGGCATCTCCCTCCTGTCCACCACCAGGAAAACACTGGCCCTCAGACCGGCCAACCGACTCCTTTCCCCCGTCAGAAGAAATCTTCCCAGAATCTCCGTGTGGCTTTTCCCCCCAACCAGAGGACAGGATCTACACAGCACGACAACTGCAGGAAAAACACCAGGAGCAAAATGAACTACTGTACATGATAGACACCAGGCCTTCATAGACACCAGGCCTTTATAGACACCAGGCCCTCATAGACACCAGGCCTTTATAGACACCAGGCCTTCATAGACACCAGGCCCTCATAGACACCAGGCCTTCATAGACACCAGGCCCTCATAGACACCAGGCCTTCATAGACACCAGGCCTTTATAGACACCAGGCCTTCATAGACACCAGGCCTTCATAGACACCAGGCCTTCATAGACACCAGGCCTCATAGACACCAGGCCCTCATAGACACCAGGCCCTCATAGACACCAGGCCTTCATAGACACCAGGCCTTCATAGACACCAGGCCTTCATAGACACCAGGCCTTCATAGACACCAGGCCTTCATAGACACCAGGCCCTCATAGACACCAGGCCTTCATAGACACCAGGCCCTCATAGACACCAGGCCTTCATAGACACCAGGCCTTTATAGACACCAGGCCTTCATAGACACCAGGCCCTCATAGACACCAGGCCCTCATAGACACCAGGCCTTCATAGACACCAGGCCTTCATAGACACCAGGCCCTCATAGACACCAGGCCTTCATAGACACCAGGCCTTCATAGACACCAGGCCTTCATAGACACCAGGCCTTCATAGACACCAGGCCTTCATAGACACCAGGCCTTCATAGACACCAGGCCTTCATAGACACCAGGCCTTCATAGACACCAGGCCTTTATAGACACCAGGCCCTCATAGACACCAGGCCCTCATAGACACCAGGCCTTCATAGACACCAGGCCTTCATAGACACCAGGCCTTCATAGACACCAAGCCTTCATAGACACCAGGGCTTTATAGACACAAGGCCCTCATAGACACCAGGCCTTTATAGACACCAGGCCTTTATAGACACCAGGCCCTCATAGACACCAGGCCTTCATAGACACCAGGCCTTCATAGACACCAGGCCTTCATAGACACCAGGCCTTCATAGACACCAGGCCTCATAGACACCAGGCCTTCATAGACACCAGGCCTTCATAGACACCAGGCCCTCATAGACACCAGGCCTTCATAGACACCAGGCCCTCATAGACACCAGGCCTTCATAGACACCAGGCCTTCATAGACACCAGGCCTTTATAGACACCAGGCCTTCATAGACACCAGGCCTTCATAGACACCAGGCCTTCATAGACACCAGGCCTTTATAGACACCAGGCCTTCATAGACACCAGGCCTTCATAGACACCAGGCCCTCATAGACACCAGGCCCTCATAGACACCAGGCCCTCATAGACACCAGGCCCTCATAGACACCAGGCCCTCATAGACACCAGGCCTTCATAGACACCAGGCCTTTATAGACACCAGGCCTTTATAGACACCAGGCCTTCATAGACACCAGGCCTTCATAGACACCAGGCCTTCATAGATACCAGGCCTTCATAGACACCAGGCCTTTATAGACACCAGGCCTTCATAGAAACCAGGCCTTCATAGACACCAGGCCCTCATAGACACCAGGCCCTCATAGACACCAGGCCCTCATAGACACCAGGCCCTCATAGACACCAGGCCCTCATAGACACCAGGCCTTCATAGACACCAAGCCTTCATAGACACCAGGGCTTTATAGACACAAGGCCCTCATAGACACCAGGCCTTTATAGACACCAGGCCTTCATAGACACCAAGCCTTCATAGACACCAGGCCTTTATAGACACCAGGCCTTCATAGACACCAGGCCCTCATAGACACCAGGCCTTCATAGACACCAGGCCTTCATAGACACCAAGCCTTCATAGACACCAGGGCTTTATAGACACCAGGCCTTCATAGAGACCAAGGCTTTATAGACAAAAGGCACTCATAGACAACAGGCCTTTATAGACACCAGGCCTTCATAGACACCAGGCCTTCATAGACACCAGGCCTTTATAGACACCAGGCCTTCATAGACACAAGGCCCTCATAGACACCAGGCCTTTATAGACACCAGGCCCTCATAGACACCAGGCCTTCATAGCCTTTGACTCTGTGAAACACTGTGCCTCTGATTGTATCCTGACAAATTGACCATAACACAGGGACTGCTGCATGAAAGCAGGTCAGCTACGGTGAACAGTGGACTGCTGCATGAAAGCAGGTCAGCTACGGTGCTTAGGAACAGTGGACTGCTGCATGAAAGCAGGTCAGCTTGCTTAGGAACAGGGACTGCTGCATGAAAGCAGGTCAGCTAGGTGCTTAGGAACAGTGGACTGCTGCATGAAAGCAGGTCAGCTACGGTGAACAGTGGACTGCTGCATGAAAGCAGGTCAGCTACGGTGAACAGTGGACTGCTGCATGAAAGCAGGTCAGCTACGGTGAACAGTGGACTGCTGCATGAAAGCAGGTCAGCTACGGTGCTTAGGAACAGTGGACTGCTGCATGAAAGCAGGTCAGCTACGGTGCTTAGGAACAGTGGACTGCTGCATGAAAGCAGGTCAGCTACGGTGAACAGTGGACTGCTGCATGAAAGCAGGTCAGCTACGGTGAACAGTGGACTGCTGCATGAAAGCAGGTCAGCTACGGTGAACAGTGGACTGCTGCATGAAAGCAGGTCAGCTACGGTGAACAGTGGACTGCTGCATGAAAGCAGGTCAGCTACGGTGAACAGTGGTCTGCTGCATGAAAGCAGGTCAGCTACGGTGAACAGTGGACTGCTGCATGAAAGCAGGTCAGCTACGGTGAACAGTGGACTGCTGCATGAAAGCGGGTCAGCTACGGTGAACAGTGGACTGCTGCATGAAAGCGGGTCAGCTACGGTGAACAGTGGACTGCTGCATGAAAGCTGGTCAGCTACGGTGAACAGTGGTGCTGAAACGGAGCCCTTCAAGGTGGAAACACTGGAGTTAAAACTGGATCATTGCACCCCATCCTGTTTTCAATTTTCATCGCTGTCATTCCTCCAACTCCAAGGTGTAAATCTGCCTCGGGGAGTCCAACAGACGGCTGACTCTTCAACCAGAACAGATTCACAGGCCGAGAGCATAAAACCACCAACACTTCCATTGTGGAGCTTCAGTGATTCAGAGGATAACGCCGTCACTGCCCACTGGGAAGAGGACCGTCAGAGGATAACGCCGTCACTGCCCAGTGGGAAGAGGACCGTCAGAGGATAACGCCGTCACTGCCCACTGGGAAGAGGACCGTCAGAGGATAACGCCGTCACTGCCCACTGGGAAGGCGACAGTCAGAGGATAACGCCGTCACTACCCACTGGGAAGAGGACCGTCAGAGGATAACGCCGTCACTGCCCACTGGGAAGGCGACCGTCAGAGGATAACGCCGTCACTACCCACTGGGAAGAGGACCGTCAGAGGATAACGCCGTCACTGCCCACTGGGAAGAGGACCAGAGGATAACGCCGTCACTACCCACTGGGAAGAGGACCGTCAGAGGATAACGCCGTCACTACCCACTGGGAAGAGGACCGTCAGAGGATAACGCCGTCACTACCCACTGGGAAGAGGACCGTCAGAGGATAACGCCGTCACTGCCCACTGGGAAGAGGACCGTCAGAGGATAACGCCGTCACTGCCCACTGGGAAGAGGACCGTCAGAGGATAACGCCGTCACTGCCCACTGGGAAGAGGACCGTCAGAGGATAACGCCGTCACTGCCCACTGGGAAGGCGACCGTCAGAGGATAACGCCGTCACTACCCACTGGGAAGAGGACCGTCAGAGGATAACGCCGTCACTGCCCACTGGGAAGAGGACCGTCAGAGGATAACGCCGTCACTGCCCACTGGGAAGAGGACCGAGAGGATAACGCCGTCACTGCCCACTGGGAAGAGGACCATCAGAGGATAACGCCGTCACTGCCCACTGGGAAGAGGACCGTCAGAGGATAACGCCGTCACTACCCACTGGGAAGAGGACCGTCAGAGGATAACGCCGCACTGCCCACTGGGAAGAGGACCGTCAGAGGATAACGCCGTCACTGCCCACTGGGAAGAGGACCGTCAGAGGATAACGCCGTCACTGCCCACTGGGAAGAGCGACCGTCAGAGGATAACGCCGTCACTGCCCACTGGGAAGAGGACCGTCAGAGGATAACGCCGTCACTGCCCACTGGGAAGAGGACCGTCAGAGGATAACGCCGTCACTGCCCACTGGGAAGAGGACCATCAGAGGATAACGCCGTCACTGCCCACTGGGAAGAGGACCGTCAGAGGATAACGCCGTCACTGCCCACTGGGAAGAGGACCGTCAGAGGATAACGCCGTCACTGCCCACTGGGAAGAGGACCGTCAGAGGATAACGCCGTCACTGCCCACTGGGAAGAGGACCGTCAGAGGATAACGCCGTCACTGCCCACTGGGAAGAGGACCGTCAGAGGATAACGCCCTCACTACCCACTGGGAAGAGGACCGTCAGAGGATAACGCCGTCACTGCCCACTGGGAAGAGGACCTTCAGAGGATAATGCCGTCACTGCCCACTGGGAAGAGGACCGTCAGAGGATAACGCCGTCACTACCCACTGGGAAGAGGACCGTCAGAGGATAACGCCGTCACTGCCCACTGGGAAGAGGACCGTCAGAGGATAACGCCGTCACTGCCCACTGGGAAGAGGACCGTCAGAGGATAACGCCGTCACTGCCCACTGGGAAGAGGACCGTCAGAGGATAACGCCGTCACTGCCCACTGGGAAGAGGACCATCAGAGGATAACGCCGTCACTGCCCACTGGGAAGGCGACAGTCAGAGGATAACGCCGTCACTGCCCACTGGGAAGAGGACTGTCAGAGGATAACGCCGTCACTGCCCACTGGGAAGAGGACCATCAGAGGATAACGCCGTCACTGCCCACTGGGAAGAGGACCATCAGAGGATAACGCCGTCACTGCCCACTGGGAAGAGGACCGTCAGAGGATAACGCCGTCACTACCCACTGGGAAGAGGACCGTCAGAGGATAACGCCGTCACTGCCCACTGGGAAGGTGACCGTCAGAGGATAACGCCGTCACTGCCCACTGGGAAGAGGACCGTCAGAGGATAACGCCGTCACTGCCCACTGGGAAGAGGACCGTCAGAGGATAACACCGTCACTGCCCACTGGGAAGAGGACCGTCACTGCCCACTGGGAAGAGGACCGTCAGAGGATAACGCCGTCACTACCCACTGGGAAGAGGACCATCAGAGGATAACGCCGTCACTACCCACTGGGAAGAGGACCGTCAGAGGATAACGCCGTCACTGCCCACTGGGAAGAGGACCGTCAGAGGATAACGCCGTCACTGCCCACCGGGAAGAGGACCATCAGAGGATAACGCCGTCACTGCCCACTGGGAAGAGGACCGTCAGAGGATAACGCCGTCACTGCCCACTGGGAAGAGGACCGTCAGAGGATAACGCTGTCACTGCCCACTGGGAAGAGGACCGTCAGAGGATAACGCCGTCACTGCCCACTGGGAAGAGGACCGTCAGAGGATAACGCCGTCACTACCCACTGGGAAGAGGACCGTCAGAGGATAACGCCGTCACTGTCCACTGGGAAGAGGACCGTCAGAGGATAACGCCGTCACTGCCCACTGGGAAGAGGACCGTCAGAGGACAACGCCGTCACTACCCACTGGGAAGAGGACCGTCAGAGGATAATGCCGTCACTGCCCACTGGGAAGAGGACCGTCAGAGGATAACGCCGTCACTGCCCACTGGGAAGAGGACCGTCAGAGGATAACGCCCTCACTACCCACTGGGAAGAGGACCGTCAGAGGATAACACCGTCACTGCCCACTGGGAAGAGGACCGTCAGAGGATAACGCCCTCACTACCCACTGGGAAGAGGACCGTCAGAGGATAACGCCGTCACTACCCACTGGGAAGAGGACCGTCAGAGGATAATGCCATCACTACCCACTGGGAAGAGGACCGTCAGAGGATAACGCCGTCACTACCCACTGGGAAGAGAACCATCAGAGGATAACGCCGTCACTGCCCACTGGGAAGAGGACCGTCAGAGGATAACGCCGTCACTGCCCACTGGGAAGAGGACCATCAGAGGATAACGCCGTCACTGCCCACTGGGAAGAGGACCGTCAGTGCATTCTGGATGCTTCCACCAAGCCAAACATGTTCCTGGGTCTCGTCCTACACATAAAAATGACCCAACTCCTTCAAATTTTAGTCATTTAGCAGACGCTCTTATCCAGAGATATTTACAGTAGTGAGGGAATAAAATTTTATAAGTCTTTCATACTGGTCCCCCTGTGGGAATTGAATCGACAACCCTGGCATTTGCAAGTGTCACGCTCTACTAACTGAGCTACTCGGGACTTCACCAACCACCACCTGACAAAAATAAACATCTCCAGCTGGGAGGACAACCTACAGACTATCCCCTAAATACCACATAAACATCTCCAGCTGGGAGGACAACCTATAGACTATCCCCTAAACACCACATAAACACCACATAAACATTTACAGCTGGGAGGATAACCTATAGACTATCCCCTAAACACCACATAAACACCACATAAACATTTACAGCTGGGAGGATAACCTAAAGACTATCCCCTAAACACCACATTAACATCTCCAGCTGGGAGGAAAACCTAAAGACTATCCCCTAAACACCACATAAACATCTCCAGCTGGGAGGACAACCTATAGACTATCCCCTAAACACCACAAAACATCTCCAGATGGGAGGACAACCTAAAGACTATCCCCTAAACACCACAAAACATCTCCAGCTGTGAGGACAACCTAAAGACTATCCCCTAAACACCACAAAACATCTCCAGCTGGGAGGACAACCTAAAGACTAGGGGATAGAGGTTAGGGGTCAGGGGTCAGGGTGTGTGTCGTACCCTGCTTTGAGGCTGACCAGTGCATCCTGCACTCCTCCTTGGTGATATTTCACCAGGTACTCGTGCATGTCGGGGTAATTCTTCCTGATGTTCCTCTCTGTTGAACCGTTAGGAACCGTCCCAAAACGGAATGGAGGAGAGTATGCATACGGGTTCTGGAACTAGGGGGCAGAGAGAGGGGGGGAGAGAGGGGGGCAGAGAGAGAGAAAGAGAGGTGTAGAGAGAGAGGGGGAGAGAGAGGGGGTAGAGAGAGAGGGGGGAGAGAGCAAGAGAAAGGGGTAGAGAGAGAGTTAGAGAGAGGGGGGAGAGAGTGAGAGGGGTAGACAGACAGATGGGTAGAGCGATGGAGAATGTGGGAGAGAGAGAGAGAGAGAGTGAAAGAGTGAGAGAAGAAGGGAGAGGGAAGGAGAGAGAGAGAGAGAGAGAGAGAGAGAGAGAGAGAAGGGAGAGGGAAGGAGAGAGGGAAGGAGAGAGGGAAGGAGAGAGAGATAACGTATTAATATTACCTTATTAATGAAGTATGATTTGCTCCAGCCAATAACAATGAGACCAATAAAAAGACAACACTCGACACTAAAAGCAACTCATCATCAACGAGACCAGGTCAACTACATCTGTCTGCCAGCATCATGTCAACCAGGTCAACTACATCTGTCTGCCAGCATCATGTCAACCAGGTCAACTACATCTGTCTGCCAGCATCATGTCATCAACTACATCTGTCTGCCAGCATCATGTCAATATCATCAAAGACCAGGTCAACTACATCTGTCTGCCAGCATCATGTCAACCAGGTCAACTACATCTGTCTGCCAGCATCATGTCAACCAGGTCAACTACATCTGTCTGACAGCATCATGTCAACCAGGTCAACTACATCTGTCTGCCAGCATCATGTCAACCAGGTCAACTACATCTGTCTGCCAGCATCATGTCAACTCATGCCAGCATCATCTGTCTGCCAGCATCATGTCAGGTCAACTACATCTGTCTGACAGCATCATGTCAACTCATCATCAACTCAACTACATCTGTCTGACAGCATCATGTCAACCAGGTCAACTACATCATCAGGTCAACTACATCTGTCTGACAGCATCAGACCAGGTCAACTACATCTGTCTGCCAGCATCATGTCAACCAGGTCAACTACATCTGTCTGACAGCATCATGTCAACCATCATCTGTCTGCCAGCATCATGTCACCAGGTCAACTACATCTGTCTGCCAGCATCATGTCAACTCATCATCAATGAGACCAGGTCAACTACATCTGTCAATGTCAAACAGGTCAACTACATCTGTCGGACAGCATCATGTCAACCAGGTCAACTACATCTGTCTGCCAGCATCATGTCAACTCATCATCAACGAGACCAGGTCAACTACATCT
>NW_027008681.1:38081-40581 GCF_036934945.1 Oncorhynchus masou masou
TACTGTATATAGCCTCACTACTACCTGGTACTACTGTATATAACCTCATTACTACCTGGTACTACTGTATATAACCTCATTACTACGTGGTACTACTGTATATAACCTCATTACTACCTGGTACTACTGTATATAACCTCATTACTACCTGGTACTACTGTATATAACCTCATTACTACCTGGTACTACTGTATATAGCCTCATTACTACCTGGTACTACTGTATATAACCTCATTACTACCTGGTACTAATGTATATAACCTCATTACTACCTGGTACTACTGTATATAACCTCATTACTACCTGGTACTACTGTATATAACCTCATTACTACCTGGTACTACTGTATATAACCTCACTACTACCTGGTACTCCCTGTATATAACCTCATTACTACCTGGTACTACTGTATATAACCTCATTACTACCTGGTACTACTGTATATAGCCTCACTACTACCTGGTACTCCTGTATATAACCTCATTACTACCTGGTACTCCTGTATATAGCCTCATTACTACCTGGTACTACTGTATATAGCCTCATTACTACCTGGTACTCCTGTATATAACCTCATTACTACCTGGTACCCCTGTATATAGCCTCATTACTACCTGGTACTACTGTATATAACCTCATTACTACCTGGTACTACTGTATATAACCTCATTACTACCTGGTACTCCTGTATATAACCTCATTACTACCTGGTACTCCTGTATATAGCCCCATTACTACCTGGTACTACTGTATATAGCCTCATTACTACCTGGTACTCCTGTATATAACCTCATTACTACCTGGTACTACTGTATATAACCTCATTACTACCTGGTACTCCTGTATATAACCTCATTACTACCTGGTACTCCTGTATATAGCCTCATTACTACCTGGTACTACTGTATATAGCCTCATTACTACCTGGTACTACTGTATATAACCTCATTACTACCTGGTACTACTGTATATAACCTCATTACTACCTGGTCCTAATGTATATAACCTCATTACTACCTGGTACTACTGTATATAACCTCATTACTATCTGGTACTACTGTATATAGCCTCACTACTACCTGGTACCCCTGTATATAACCTCATTACTACCTGGTACTACTGTATATAACCTCATTACTACCTGGTACTCCTGTATATAACCTCATTACTACCTGGTACTACTGTATGTAACCTCATTACTACGTGGTACTACTGTATATAACCTCATTACTACCTGGTACTACTGTATATAACCTCATTACTACGTGGTACTACTGTATATAACCTCATTACTACCTGGTACTACTGTATATAACCTCATTACTACCTGGTACTACTGTATATAACCTCATTACTACCTGGTACTCCTGTATATATCCTCATTACTACCTGGTACTAATGTATATAACCTCATTACTACCTGGTACTACTGTATATAGCCTCATTACTACCTGGTACTACTGTATATAACCTCATTACTACCTGGTACTACTGTATATAACCTCATTACTACCTGGTACTACTGTATATAATCTCATTACTACCTGGTACTACTGTATATAACCTCATTACTACCTGGTACTACTGTATATAGCCTCATTACTACCTGGTACTCCCTGTATATAACCTCATTACTACCAGGTACTACTGTATATAACCTCATTACTACCTGGTATTCTGTATATAACCTCATTACTACCTGGTACTACTGTATATAACCTCATTACTACCTGGTACTCCTGTATATAACCTCATTACTACCTGGTATTCCCTGTATATAACCTCATTACTACCTGGTACTACCGTATATAATCTCATTACTACCTGGTACTACTGTATATAGCCTCATTACTACCTGGTACTACTGTATATAACCTCATTACTACCTGGTACTCCTGTATATAACCTCATTACTACATGGTACTCCTGTATATAACCTCATTACTACCTGGTATTCCCTGTATATAACCTCATTACTACCTGGTACTACTGTATATAGCCTCATTACTACCTGGTACTACTGTATATAACCTCATTACTACCTGGTACTCCTGTATATAACCTCATTACTACCTGGTACTACTGTATATAACCTCATTACTACCTGGTACTAATGTATATAACCTCATTACTACCTGGTACTACTGTATATAACCTCATTACTATCTGGTACTACTGTATATAGCCTCACTACTACCTGGTACCCCCTGTATATAACCTCATTACTACCTGGTACTACTGTATATAACCTCATTACTACCTGGTACTCCTGTATATAACCTCATTACTACCTGGTACCCCCTGTATATAACCTCATTACTACCTGGTACTACTGTATATAACCTCATTACTACCTGGTACTACTGTATATAACCTCATTACTACCTGGTACTACTGTATATAACCTCATTACTACCTGGTACTCCCTGTATATAACCTCATTACTACCTGGTACTCCTGTATATAACCTCATTACTACCTGGTACTCCTGTATATAACC
>NW_027008681.1:43081-60581 GCF_036934945.1 Oncorhynchus masou masou
AGAGTACTGCACACACTACAATTACTGAGGTTTAAATATATAGAGTACTGTACACACTACACTTACTGAGGTTTAAATATATAGAGTACTGTACACACTACAATTACTGAGGTTTAAATATATAGAGTACTGTACACACAACAATTACTGAGGTATAAACATATTGTCACGCCTTGGTCTTAGTATTTTGTGTTTTAGTTAATTAGTTGGTCAGGCCAGGGTGTGACATGGGTTTATTGTTTGTTGTAATTCTTAGTGGGGTTTTTTAGTTATTGGGATTGTGGCTGATTAGGGGTGTGTGTTACATAGGTTTACTGCCTGAGGCGGTTCTCAATCAGAGTCAGGTGATTCTCGTTGTCTCTGATTGGGAACCGTATTTAGGTAGCCTGGGTTTCACTTTGTATTTCGTGGGTGATTGTTCCTGTCTCTGTGTTAGTGTTCACCAGACAGGCTGTATAGGTTTTTCACGTTCCGTTTGTTGTTTTTGTTTTTTCATGTATCGCCGTTTGTTCAATTAATAAACATGAGTAACCAACACGCTGCATTTCGGTCCGACTCTTTACAAACGAAGAACATCGTTACAGAATCACCCACCACACACGGACCGAGCAGCGTGTCAACAGGCAGGAGCAGCCCAAAAGGAGCTGTGTATTAAGGATTTCTGGACATGGGAGGAAATCCTTGACGGAAGAGGACCCTGGGCTAAACCAGGGGAGTGTAGCCGCCCAAAGGTGCAGCAGGCGAAGAGGAAACAGGAGCAGCCCAAAGAGGAGTACAGTATGGATTATACGACGTGGGAAGAAATAGACAGGTGGGCGGCCGACCCAGAGAGAGTGCCGGAGCCCGCCTGGGATTCGCTGGAGCAGTGCGAAGAGGGCTTAGGAGAATGGAGTCGAAAAGAAAGACACGGCGGGGTAGAGCGAAGCCCCAAAAATTTCTTGGGGCTTAGAGGGGGAGTGGCTGAGTCTGGAGACAGACCTGAGCCAACTCTCCCTGTTTATCGTGAAGAGCCAAGGAGGAGACCAGAACCGGTGTTGGAGGTGAGCGAAGCAGAGACTGTGAAGGAGTTAATGGGGAAATTGGAGGAGAAAGTAATGAGGGAGTTGCTAGTTTGGTGTTTTAGGTACAATATTCGTCCGACGGAGCGTGTCGGGGATTTAATGGCACCTGGGTCAGCGCACCATACTAGTCCTGAGGTGCGTGTTAGTCGGCTGGTGAAAATGTGCCAGCCTCACGCACTAGGCCTCCTGTGTACCTACCTAGCCTTGCACGTCCTGTGCCAGTCCTGCTCTCAGGCTCTCCAGTACACCTTCACGGTCCAGTCCATCCTGTGCCACCTTCACACACCAGCCCTCCGGTAGCAGCTCCCCGCACTAGGCTTCCTGTGCGTGTCCTCGGCCCAATACCACCAGTGCCAGCACCACGCATCAGGCCTTCAGTGCGCCTCGCCTGTTCAGGGCAGCCAGCGCTTTCTCCCTCTCCTGGGCTGTCGGAGTCTCCCGCCTGTTCAGCGTTTCTAGAGCCTTCCTCCTCTACAGTGCTGCCGGAGCCTCCTGCTTGTATGGAGCAGCTTAGAGCTGCCAGTCTGCATGGAGCAGCCAGAGCTGCCAGTCTGCATAGAGCAGCTAGAGCTGCCAGTCAGCATGGAGCAGCCAGAGCCGCCAGTCAGCATGAAGCAGCCAGAGCCGTCAGTCAGCCAGACTCTTCCAGATCTGCCAGTCAGCCAGACTTTCCAAATCTGCCAGTCAGCCAGACTCTTCCAGATCTGCCAGTCAGCCAGACTCTTCCAGATCTGCCAGTCAGCCAGACTCTTCCAGATCTGCTATTCAGCCAGACTCTTCCAGATCTGCCAGTCAACCAGACTCTTCCAGATCTGCCAGTCAACCAGACTCTTCCAGATCCGCCAGTCAGCCAGGATCTGCCAGTCAGCCAGGATCTGCCAGATCTGCTAGTCAGCCAGGATCCGCCAGTCGGCCAGGATCTGCCAGTCAGCCAGGATCCGCCAGTCAGCCAGGATCCGCCAGTCAGCCAGGATCCACCAGTCAGCCAGGATCCGCCAGTCAGCCAGGATCTGCCAGATCTGATAGTCAGCCAGGATCTGCCGGATTCAACTGCCTGGCTGGGCTTCATCTCAGTACTGGGCTTCTTCTCAGTACTGGGCTTCTTCTCAGTACTGGGCTTCTTCTCAGTACTGGGCTGCCCTCAGTCCCGAGCTGCCCCTCAGTTCCACGCCTTGGTCTTAGTATTTTGTGTTTTAGTTAATTAGTTGGTCAGGCCAGGGTGTGACATGGGTTTATTGTTTGTTGTAATTCTTACTGGGGTTATTGTTATTTTTAGTTATTGGGATTGTAGCTGATTAGGGGTGTGTGTTACATAGGTTTGGTTGCTGAGGCGGTTCTCAATCAGAGTCAGGTGATTCTCATTGTCTCTGATTGGGAACCGTATTTAGGTAGCCTGGGTTTCACTTTGTACTATTGTTCCTGTCTCTGTGTTAGTGTTCACCAGACAGGCTGTATAGGTTTTTCACGTTCCGTTTGTTGTTTTTGTTTTTTCATGTATCGTCGTTTGTTCAATTAATAAACATGAGTAACCAACACGCTGCATTTCGGTCCGACTCTCTTCGACAAACGAAGAACGCTGTTACACATATAGGGTACTGTACACTTACTGAGGTTTAAATATATAGAGTACTGGACACACTACAATTACTGAGGTTTAACTATATAGAGTACTGCACATACTACAATTACTGAGGTTTAAAAATAAGCTCAACTGGACACCTTAATGAAGCAGTGAATGAACTGAGAGAGAAAGCACACATGGCATTCTACGCCATTAAAAAACTAATTCAAATTGACATACCTATTAAAATGTGGCTAAAACTAATTGAATATGTCATTGAACCAATTGCACTTTATGGCAGTGAGGTGTGGGGTGCATGCAGAGTTCTGTAAGATTCTCCCACATGTCCAGAGGAAAACTACAAACAATGCATGCAGGGCAGAATTAGACCAATATCCACTAATAATAAAAACTCAAAAAAGAGCAATTAAGTTTTGGAAACATCTAAAATACAGTGACCCCCTCTCATATCATTACCAAACCCTGCAATGCCAAGAGCTGAGCAAAGAAAAGAGTCCCCTCATCCAGCTGGTCCTGAGTTCACAAACCTGTTCTACTAACACACTGAAGCCTCAGTCCCCTCATCCAGCTGGTCCTGGGGCTGAGTTCACTAACCTGTTCTACTAACACACTGAAGCCTCAGTCCCCTCATCCAGCTGGTCCTGGGGCTGAGTTCACAAACCTGTTCTACCAACACACTGAAGCCTCAGTCCCCTCATCCAGCTGGTCCTGAGGTCACTAACCTGTTCTACCAACACACTGAAGCCTCAGTCCCCTCATCCAGCTGGTCCTGGGGCTGAGTTCACTAACCTGTTCTACTAACACACTGAAGCCTCAGTCCCCTCATCCAGCTGGTCCTGGGGCTGAGTTCACTAACCTGTTCTACTAACACACTGAAGCCTCAGTCCCCTCATCCAGCTGGTCCTGGGGCTGAGTTCACTAACCTGTTCTACTGACACACTGAAGCCTCAGTCCCCTCATCCAGCTGGTCCTGAGTTCACTAACCTGTTCTACTAACACACTGAAGCCTCAGTCCCCTCATCCAGCTGGTCCCGGGGCTGAGTTCACTAACCTGTTCTACTAACACACTGAAGCCTCAGTCCCCTCATCCAGCTGGTCCTGGGGCTGAGTTCACAAACCTGTTCTACTAACACACTGAAGCCTCAGTCCCCTCATCCAGCTGGTCCTGGGGCTGAGTTCACTAACCTGTTCTACTAACACACTGAAGCCTCAGTCCCCTCATCCAGCTGGTCCTGGGGCTGAGTTCACTAACCTGTTCTACTAACACACTGAAGCCTCAGTCCCCTCGTCCAGCTGGTCCTGGGGCTGAGTTCACTAACCTGTTCTACTAACACACTGAAGCCTCAGTCCCCCATCCAGCTGGTCCTGGGGCTGAGTTCACTAACCTGTTCTACTAACACACTGAAGCCTCAGTCCCCTCATCCAGCTGGTCCTGAGTTCACTAACATGTTCTACTAACACACTGAAGCCTCAGTCCCCTCATCCAGCAGGTCCTGGGGCTGAGTTCACAAACCTGTTCTAACACACTGAAGCCTCAGTCCCCTCATCCAGCTGGTCCTGAGTTCACTAACATGTTCTACTAACACACTGAAGCCTCAGTCCCCTCATCCAGCTGGTCCTGGGGCTGAGTTCACTAACCTGTTCTACTAACACACTGAAGCCTCAGTCCCCTCATCCAGCTGGTCCTGGGGCTGAGTTCACTAACCTGTTCTACTAACACACTGAAGCCTCAGTCCCCCTCATCCAGCTGGTCCTGAGTTCACTAACATGTTCTACTAACACACTGAAGCCTCAGTCCCCTCATCCAGCTGGTCCTGGGGCTGAGTTCACTAACATGTTCTAACACACTGAAGCCTCAGGACCAGAACATCCAATCAATCAGAATAAACCAAATTACAACACAGTCAAAACAAAGCTACATTGCTTATTGGGATACACAAGCACAAAGCTAAATGCAGTGCTTTCTGGCCCTAAATCGACAGTACACTGTGGATAACTATTTGACCATGGTTACTGATCAAAACCTTAGAAAAACCTTGACAGCGTACAGGCTCAGTGAGAACAGCCTTGCCATTGAGAAGGGTAGACACAGGAAAACCTGGCTCCCTGTAGAGGAAAGGCTGTACAACCACTGCACAACAGCAGAACCTGGCTCCCTGTAGAGGAAAGGCTGTGTAACCACTGCACCACAGCAGAACCTGTCTCCCTGTAGAGGAAAGGCTGTCCAACCACTGCACCACAGCAGAACCTGGCTCCCTGTAGAGGAAAGGCTGTACAACCACTGCACCACAGCAGAACCTGGCTCCCTGTAGAGGAAAGGCTTTACAACCACTGCACCACAGCAGAACCTGGCTCCCTGTAGAGGAAAGGCCTTGCAACCACTGCACCACAGCAGAACCTGAGACGGAGCTGCATTTCCTGACTAAATGTAAAAAATATAAAACAATCATTTCCCAAATTTGAAACCCTTATTCAAGGTTTCAAAGACCTCTCTGATGAGGATAGGCTACCCGTCCTGTTGGGGGAGGACGAGAGAGCTGTGGGTTACAGTACCTGCACATGTCCTCTACTGTATGCTTATTGTTATTGTTCAATGTGTTGGTTATTTTGACACTTGGTTATTGTTGTTACTGTTGTCCCGTTGACAATTTGGATTCTCATGTTTATATTGTAAATATTCAAAATAAGCTTTGGCAATATGTACATTGTTACGTCATGCCAATAAAGCAAATTGAATTGAATTGAATTGAGAGAGAGAGAGAATGAGAGAGAATGGAGAGAGATAGAAAGAGAGAGAGAGAATGGAGAGAGAGAATGGAGAGAGATAGACAGAGAGAGAGAGAGAATGGAGAGAGAGAGAGAATGGAGAGAGATAGACACAGAGAGAGAATGAGAATGGAGAGAGAGAGACAGAGAGAGGTTAGTCACAGTAAGTTTGAGTTTCTAGCACATTTCCTTATTTCTCATTATTCCCTTGGATCTTCTCTGAGCGGAAAGTCTCACTGCCAATGGGCAGGAGAGGAGGAGGTGGAGGAGAGAAGAGGGAGAAGGAGAGGAGATGAGATGGAAAAGGAGGAGGGGAGATGAAAGTGAGAGGAGAGGAGGGGAGGAGTTGAGAGAAGAGGGAGAGGAGAGGAGAGGAGAGGAGAGGAGAGGAGAGGAGAGGAGAGGAGAGGAGAGGGAGAGGGGGAGGAGAGGAGAGGTAAAAGG
The DNA here is from genome assembly GCF_036934945.1 of Oncorhynchus masou masou. Taxonomy (NCBI): domain Eukaryota; kingdom Metazoa; phylum Chordata; class Actinopteri; order Salmoniformes; family Salmonidae; genus Oncorhynchus; species Oncorhynchus masou. The sequence continues at coordinate 48,935 of NW_027008681.1, forward strand.
GGAGGAGGAGAGGGGGTAGGAGGAGAGGGAGAGATGATGAGGAGGAGGAGGAAGATGAGGAGGAGAAGAGATGAGGAGAGGAGAGATGGAAAGAAGATAGAGAGGAGGAGGAGGAAAGGAGAGGATTCAGAGTGTGGTGTGGCAGAGAGTCAGACGAAGTGAGTTAGCCAAACTAGAGAGGGACAGTTAGCCAAACTAGAGAGAGAGTGAGTTAGCCAAACCCTCGCTTCATTCTCACCAAACCCACTGGCTCCACCTACAAGTCTCTGCTAAGTAAAGCCACGCCTTATCTCAGCTCACTGGTCACCATAGCAACACCCACCCGTAGCACGCGCTCCAGCAGGTATATCTCACTGGTCACCATAGCAGCACCCACTCGTAGCATGCGCTCCAGCAGATATATCTCACTGGTCACCCTCAAAGCCAATTTCTCCTTTGGCCGCTTTTCATTCCAGTTCACTTCTGCCAATGACTGGAACGAACTGCAAAAATCATTGAAGCTGGAGACTCATTTCACCCTCACTAGCTTTAAGCACCAGCTAGGTATCAGAGCAGCTCACAGATCACTGCACCTGTATATAGCCCATCTGTAATATAGCCCATCCAACTACCTCATCCCCATACTGTATTTATTTATTTATCTTGCTCCTTTGCTCCTTTATTTTGCTCCAGACTAAATACTTTTCTCCTGTATCTCCCTCACTCGCTTTAAGAACCAGCTGCTCCAGCAGGTATATCTCACTGGTCACCCCCAAAGCCAATTCCTCCTTTGGTCGCCTTTCCTTCCAGTTCTCTCCAGCAGCTCACAGATCCCTTCACCTGTATATAGCCCATCTGTAATATAGCCCATCTGTAATATAGCCCATCCAACTGCCTCATCCCCATACTGTTATTTATTTTGCTCCTTTGCACCCCAGTATCTCTACTTGATCATTCATCTTCTTCACATCAACCATTCCAGTGTTTAATTGCTATATTGTAATTATTTCGCCACTATGACCTATTTATTGCCTTACCTCCCTTATCCTAACTCATTTGCACACACTGTATGTAGACTTTTTCTACTGTATTATTGACTGTATGTTTTTTTTATTCCATGTGTAACTCTGTGTTGTTGTTTTCTGTGTCGAACTGCTTTGCTTTATTCTTGGCCAGGTCGCAGTTGTAAATGAGAACTTGTTCTCAACTTGCCAACCTGGTTAAATAAAGGTGAAATATAATAAAATAAAAGAAGAGGAGACACGGAGACGAAGAGAGGAGAGGAGAGATGGAGAGGAATAGAGGAGAGGAGACATGGAGAGGAAGAGAGGAGAGGAGAGATGGAGAGGAGAGGAGATACAGAGAGGAGGAGAGGATAAGAGGAGAGGATAAGATGGAGAGGAGGAGAGGAGACATGGAGAGGAAGAGAGGAGAGGAGAGATGGAGAGGAGGAGAGGAAGAGAGGAGAGGAGATACAGAGAGGAGGAGAGGATAAGAGGAGAGGAGACATGGAGAGGAGGAGAGGAGACATGGAGAGGAAGAGAGGAGAGGAGAGATGGAGAGGAAGAGAGGAGAGGAGAGATGGAGAGGAGGAGAGGAGACATATAGAGGAAGTGAGAAGGAGAAGAGACATGGACAGGAGGACAGGAAAAGAGGAGAGGAGAGGAGACATGGAGAGGAGGAGGAGAGGAAGAGTGGAGACACAGAGAGGAGGAGAGGAGAGAGAAAGGGATGAGAGTAGAGAGAAAGAGAGGAGGAGAGGAAGAGAGGAGGAGAGGAGAGAGAAAGGGAGGAGAGGAGAGAGAAAGGGAGGAGAGGAGAGAGAAAGAGAGGAGGATAGGAAGAGAGGAGAGAGAAAGGAGGAGAGGAGAGAGAAAGGGAGGAGAGGAGAGAGAGAAAGGGAGGAGAGAGAAAGGGAGGGAGAGGAGAGAGAAAGAGAGGAGGGAGAGGAGAGAGAAAGGGAGGAGAGGAGAGGGAAAGGGAGGAGAGGAGAGAGAAAGAGTTTTTAGAGGAGATGAAGAATCCACAACATGAGACAGGGAGAGGAGTAGAGGAGAGAGAAAGGGAGGAGAGGAGAGAGAAAGGGAGGAGAGGAGAGAAAGGGGGGAGACAGAGAGAGGAGGAGAGGAAGAGTGGAGACATGGAGAGGAGGAGAGGAGAGAGAAAGGGAGGAGACAGAGAGAGGGAGGAGAGGATTAGAGGAGGACTGGGGAGACAGGGAGAGGGGGAGAGGAGAGGAAAGGGAGGAGAGGGAGAGAGAATCCTGGAGGAGAGAGGACTGGGAGGAGAGGAGAGAGAAAGAGAGGAGAGGACCATCCCTGGAGAGAGAAAGAGAGGAGGGAGAAACGACCATGTGGGCAACATTGGTTGAAGTGATGTTTTGACATGTCTTTTTTTAGTGACCTGTTTTTAAATAATGAATAGATTGTGAACGACCCAGATTCTAATCCACAACATGACATCATCGTCAGGGGAACCTGCTGTAGTAAAGAAGACTTGCTTGAAACTCAGACAACCAGAACCAGACTAGAGCTGATAGAGGGGTGGGACCTTCCTCTCTAACACAGTGTTAGAGCAGCCATGGGAATCTCCAGTCCACTGGGGACTCAGACATGGAGCTGACGCACCTGATTAAACTAACTGCATTCTGACTCATTGATGACTCATCGATTACTCATTGATTATTAGAGTCAGGTCAGGACTGGGGTTGACCATCCCTGGATTAGATAGGACTGGGGTTGACCATCACTGGATTAGAGAGGACTGGGGTTGACCATCACTGGATTAGAGAGGACTGGGGTTGACCATTCCTGGATTAGAGAGGACTGGGGTTGATCATCACTGGATTAGAGAGGACTGGGGTTGACCATCCCTGGATTAGAGAGGACTGGGGTTGACCAACCCTGGATTAGAGAAGACTGGGGTTGACCATCCCTGGATTAGAGAGGACTGGGGTTGACCATCCCTGGATTAGAGAGGACTGGGGTTGACCAACCCTGGATTAGAGAAGACTGGGGTTGACCATCCCTGGATTAGAGAGGACTGGGGTTGACCATCCTTGGATTAGATAGGACTGGGGTTGACCATCACTGGATTAGAGAGGACTGGGGTTGACCATCCCTGGATTAGAGAGGACTGGGGTTGATCATCACTGGATTAGAGAGGACTGGGGTTGACCATCCCTGGATTAGAGAGGACTGGGGTTGACCATCCCTGGATTAGAGAAGACTGGGGTTGACCATCCCTGGATTAGAGAGGACTGGGGTTGACCATCCCTGGATTAGAGATGACTGGGGTTGACCATCCCTGGATTAGAAGGAGAGAGATGACTGGAGTTGACCATCACAGGATTAGAAGGAGAGAGAGGACTGGGGTTGACCATCTCTGGATTAGAGGGAGAGAGATGACTGGAGTTGACAATCCTTGGATTAGAGAGGACTGGGGTTGACCATCCCTGGATTAGAGGGAGAGAGATGACTGGAGTTGACAATCCCTGGATTAGAGAGGACTGGGGTTGACCATCCCTGGATTAGAAGGAGAGAGATGACTGGAGTTGACCATCCCTGGATTAGAGGGAGAGAGATGACTGGAGTTGACCATCCCTGGATTAGAGGGAGAGCGATGACTGGAGTTGACAATCCCTGGTTTAGAAGGAGAGCGAAACAGACAGAGATGGTAAAACAGACAGACAGAGACAGCCAGACAGACAGCCAGACAGACAGACAGACAGACAGACAGCCAGACAGACAGCCAGCCAGCCAGCCAGCCAGCCAGACAGAGAGACAGACAGACAGACGTACCGAGGAATGCGGAGGGGGAGACGGTGCCGTTGCTCCGGGCGACCATGACGCTGATGCCCGTCTCCACGAAGGGGACAGAGAAGTCTATGACCTCTGACCTTTCCTCATTGATGGTCAACGACCCCACTGCCATCGCTGCCTTCTTTTCAATCACCTGGACAACACAGACACACATTATAAACACACACACACACACATTATAAACACACACACACACATTATAAACACACACACACACATTATAAACACACACACACATTATAAACACACACACACACACATTATAAACACACACACACATTATAAACACACACACATTATAAACACACACATTATAAACACACACACACACATTATAAACACACACACACACATTATAAACACACACATTATAAACACACACACACATTATAAACACACACACACACATTATAAACACACACACACACATTATAAACACACACACACACATTATAAACACACACACACACATTATAAACACACACACACACATTATAAACACACACACACACATTATAAACACACACACACATTATAAACACACACACACACACACACATTATAAACACACACACACACATTATAAACACACACACACACATTATAAACACACACACACACATTATAAACACACACACACATTATAAACAAACACACACATACACATTATAAACACACACAGACACATTATAAACACACACACACATTATAAACACACACACACACATACACATTATAAACACACACACACACACATTATAAACACACACACAAATTATAAACACACACACACATTATAAACACACACACACACACATTATAAACACACACACACACATTATAAACACACACACACACACATTATAAACACACACACACACATTATAAACACACACACACACACATTATAAACACACACACACATTATAAACACACACACACATTATAAACACACACACACATTATAAACACACACATTATAAACACACACATTATAAACACACACATTATAAACACACACATTATAAACACACACACACACATTATAAACACACACATTATAAACACACACACACATTATAAACACACACACACACACATTATAAACACACACATTATAAACACACACACACATTATAAACACACACACACATTATAAACACACACACACATTATAAACACACACACACATTATAAACACACACATTATAAACACACACACACATTATAAACACACACACACACATTATAAACACACACACAAATTATAAACACACACACACATACACATTATAAACACACACAGACACATTATAAACACACACACACATTATAAACACACACACACACATACACATTATAAACACACACACACACACATTATAAACACACACACAAATTATAAACACACACACACATTATAAACACACACACACACATTATAAACACACACACACACATTATAAACACACACACACACACATTATAAACACACACACACACATTATAAACACACACACACACATTATAAACACACACACACATTATAAACACACACACACATTATAAACACACACACACATTATAAACACACACATTATAAACACACACATTATAAACACAAACATTATAAACACACACATTATAAACACACACATTATAAACACACACATTATAAACACACACACACATTATAAACACACACACACACACATTATAAACACACACATTATAAACACACACACACATTATAAACACACACACACATTATAAACACACACACACATTATAAACACAGACACACATTATAAACACACACATTATAAACACACCCACACATTATAAACACAAACATTATAAACACACACACACACACATTATAAACACACACACACATTATAAACACACACACACATTATAAACACACACACACACACACATTATAAACACACACACACATTATAAACACACACACACACACACACACATTATAAACACACACACACACACACACATTATAAACACACAGACAGACAGACAGACAGACAGACAGACAGACAGACAGACAGGGTGTAGGGTCTCACCTCTCCCACCATGCCGTTCCAGACAGACAGACAGACAGACAGACAGACAGGGTGTAGGGTCTCACCTCTCCCACCATGCCGTTCCAGACAGACAGACAGACAGACAGACAGGGTGTAGGGTCTCACCTCTCCCACCATGCCGTTCCAGACAGACAGACAGACAGACAGACAGGGTGTAGGGTCTCACCTCTCCCACCATGCCGTTCCAGACAGACAGACAGACAGACAGACAGGGTGTAGGGTCTCACCTCTCCCACCATGCCGTTCCAGACAGACAGACAGACAGACAGGGTGTAGGGTCTCACCTCTCCCACCATGCCGTTCCAGACAGACAGACAGACAGACAGGGTGTAGGGTCTCACCTCTCCCACCATGCCGTTCCAGACAGACAGACAGACAGACAGACAGGGTGTAGGGTCTCACCTCTCCCACCATGCCGTTCCAGACAGACAGACAGACAGACAGACAGGGTGTAGGGTCTCACCTCTCCCACCATGCCGTTCCAGACAGACAGACAGACAGACAGACAGACAGACAGACAGACAGACAGGGTGTAGGGTCTCACCTCTCCCACCATGCCGTTCCAGACAGACAGACAGACAGACAGACAGACAGACAGACAGGGTGTAGGGTCTCACCTCTCCCACCATGCCGTTCCAGACAGACAGACAGACAGACAGACAGACAGACAGACAGACAGACAGACAGACAGACAGGGTGTAGGGTCTCACCTCTCCCACCATGCCGTTCCAGACAGACAGACAGACAGGGTGTAGGGTCTCACCTCTCCCACCATGCCGTTCCAGACAGACAGACAGACAGACAGGGTGTAGGGTCTCACCTCTCCCACCATGCCGTTCCAGACAGACAGACAGACAGACAGGGTGTAGGGTCTCACCTCTCCCACCATGCCGTTCCAGACAGACAGACAGACAGACAGGGTGTAGGGTCTCACCTCTCCCACCATGCCGTTCCAGACAGACAGACAGACAGACAGACAGACAGACAGACAGGGTGTAGGGTCTCACCTCTCCCACCATGCCGTTCCAGACAGACAGACAGACAGACAGACAGACAGACAGGGTGTAGGGTCTCACCTCTCCCACCATGCCGTTCCAGACAGATAGACAGACAGGGTGTAGGGTCTCACCTCTCCCACCATGCCGTTCCAGACAGACAGACAGACAGACAGACAGACAGACAGACAGACAGGTGTAGGGTCTCACCTCTCCCACCATGCCGTTCCAGACAGACAGACAGACAGACAGACAGGGTGTAGGGTCTCACCTCTCCCACCATGCCGTTCCAGACAGACAGACAGACAGACAGACAGACAGGGTGTAGGGTCTCACCTCTCCCACCATGCCGTTCCAGACAGACAGACAGACAGACAGACAGACAGGGTGTAGGGTCTCACCTCTCCCACCATGCCGTTCCAGACAGACAGACAGACAGACAGACAGACAGGGTGTAGGGTCTCACCTCTCCCACCATGCCGTTCCAGACAGACAGACACAGACAGACAGACAGACAGACAGGGTGTAGGGTCTCACCTCTCCCACCATGCCGTTCCAGACAGACAGACAGACAGACAGGGTGTAGGGTCTCACCTCTCCCACCATGCCGTTCCAGACAGACAGACAGACAGACAGACAGACAGGGTGTAGGGTCTCACCTCTCCCACCATGCCGTTCCAGACAGACAGACAGACAGACAGGGTGTAGGGTCTCACCTCTCCCACCATGCCGTTCCAGACAGACAGACAGACAGACAGACAGACAGACAGACAGACAGACAGACAGGGTGTAGGGTCTCACCTCTCCCACCATGCCGTTCCAGACAGACAGACAGACAGACAGACAGACAGACAGACAGGGTGTAGGGTCTCACCTCTCCCACCATGCCGTTCCAGACAGACAGACAGACAGACAGACAGACAGACAGACAGACAGGGTGTAGGGTCTCACCTCTCCCACCATGCCGTTCCAGACAGACAGACAGACAGACAGGGTGTAGGGTCTCACCTCTCCCACCATGCCGTTCCAGACAGACAGACAGACAGACAGACAGACAGACAGACAGACAGGGTGTAGGGTCTCACCTCTCCCACCATGCCGTTCCAGACAGACAGACAGACAGACAGACAGACAGACAGACAGACAGACAGACAGACAGACAGACAGACAGACAGACAGACAGGGTGTAGGGTCCCACCATGCCGTCCCAGACCAGACAGACAGACCAGACAGACAGACAGACAGACAGACAGGGTGTAGGGTCTCACCTCTCCCACCATGCCGTTCCAGACAGACAGACAGACAGACAGACAGACAGACAGACAGGGTGTAGGGTCTCACCTCTCCCACCATGCCGTTCCAGACGTTGTTGATCTTCTTGCCGTGTTTTCCGTTGGTCACCAGGTAGAGGTCGAAGGTGAACTTGACGTTCCGGGCGATCTTCTTCAGGATGTCGATACAGAACCCTTTACAACACTGCTTTATATAGGATCCTCCGCCTTCTGTAGAGTTACTGCAACGTACACACACACACACACACACACACACACACACACACACACACACACACACACACACACACACACACACACACACACACACACACACACACACACACACACACACACACACAGGTCAGTGTGTATCAGGGGCCAGGCTCTCTGTAAAGGAGTGTGTGAGTGGGCCAGACTCTCTGTAAAGGAGTGTGTGAGTGGGCCAGACTCTCTGTAAAGGAGTGTGTGAGTGGGCCAGGCTCTCTGTAAAGGAGTGTGAGTGGGCCAGGCTCTCTGTAAATGAGTGTGTGAGTGGGCCAGACTCTCTATAAAGGAGTGTGAGTGGGCCAGACTCTCTGTAAAGGAGTGTGTGAGTGGGCCAGGCTGTCTGTAAAGGAGTGTGAGTGGGCCAGACTCTCTGTAAAGGAGTGTGTGAGTGGGCCAGGCTCTCTGTAAAGGAGTGTGTGAGTGGGCCAGACTCTCTGTAAAGGAGTGTGTGAGTGGGCCAGGCTGTCTGTAGAGGAGTGTGTGAGTGGGCCAGGCTGTCTGTAAAGGAGTGTGTGTGAGTGGGCCAGGCTGTCTGTAAAGGAGTGTGTGAGTGGGCCAGGCTCTCTGTAAAGGAGTGTGTGAGTGGGCCAGGCTGTCTGTAAAGGAGTGTGAGTGGGCCAGGCTGTCTGTAAAGGAGTGTGAGTGGGCCAGACTCTCTGTAAAGGAGTGTGAGTGGGCCAGACTGTCTGTAAAGGAGTGTGAGTGGGCCAGACTCTCTGTAAAGGAGTGTGAGTGGGCCAGACTCTCTGTAAAGGAGTGTGAGGGCCAGGCTGTCTGTAAAGGAGTGTGTGAGTGGGCCAGGCTCTCTGTAAAGGAGTGTGTGAGTGGGCCAGGCTGTCTGTAAAGGAGTGTGAGTGGGCCAGACTCTCTGTAAAGGAGTGTGAGTGGGCCAGACTGTCTGTAAAGGAGTGTGAGTGGGCCAGGCTGTCTGTAAAGGAGTGTGAGTGGGCCAGGCTCTCTGTAAAGGAGTGTGTGAGTGGGCCAGACTCTCTGTAAAGGAGTGTGTGAGTAGGCCAGACTCTCTGTAAAGGAGTGTGTGAGTGGGCCAGACTGTCTGTAAAGGAGTGTGTGAGTGGGCCAGAATGTCTTTAAAGGAGTGTGTGAGTGGGCCAGACTCTCTCTGTAAGGAGTGTGAGTGGGCCAGACTGTCTGTAAAGGAGTGTGAGTGGGCCAGACTCTCTGTAAAGGAGTGTGAGTGGGCCAGACTGTCTGTAAAGGAGTGTGAGTGGGCCAGGCTGTCTGTAAAGGAGTGTGAGTGGGCCAGACTGTCTGTAAAGGAGTGTGAGTGGGCCAGGCTGTCTGTAAAGGAGTGTGAGTGGGCCAGGCTGTCTGTAAAGGAGTGTGAGGGCCAGGCTGTCTGTAAAGGAGTGTGTGAGTGGGCCAGACTCTCTGTAAAGGAGTGTGAGTGGGCCAGACTGTCTGTAAAGGAGTGTGTGAGTGGGCCAGACTGTCTGTAAAGGAGTGTGTGAGTGGGCCAGACTCTCTGTAAAGGAGTGTGAGTGGGCCAGGCTGTCTGTAAAGGAGTGTGAGTGGGCCAGACTCTCTGTAAAGGAGTGTGTGAGTGGGCCAGACTCTCTGTAAAGGAGTGTGAGTGGGCCAGGCTGTCTGTAAAGGAGTGTGAGTGGGCCAGACTCTCTGTAAAGGAGTGTGAGGGGCCAGGCTCTCCCAAAGGAGTGTGAGACAGCCAGACTCTCTATAAAGGAGTGTGAGTGGGCCAGGCTCTCTGTAAAGGAGTGTGTGAGTGGGCCAGACTCCTCCCAGGAGTGTGAGTGGGCCAGACTGTCTGTAAAGGAGTGTGAGTGGGCCAGACTCTCTGTAAAGGAGTGTGTGAGTGGGCCAGTCTCTCTGTAAAGGAGTGTGAGTGGGCCAGACTCTCTGTAAAGGAGTGTGTGCGTGGGCCAGACTCTCTGTAAAGGAGTGTGTGAGTGGGCCAGGCTGTCTGTAAAGGAGTGTGTGAGTGGGCCAGGCTCTCTGTAAAGGAGTGTGTGAGTGGGCCAGACTCTCTGTAAAGGAGTGTGTGAGTGGGCCAGGCTCTCTGTAAAGGAGTGTGTGAGTGGGCCAGACTCTCTGTAAAGGAGTGTGTGAGTGGGCCAGGCTCTCTGTAAAGGAGTGTGTGAGTGGGCCAGACTCTCTGTAAAGGTGTGTGAGTGGGCCAGGCTGTCTGTAAAGGAGTGTGTGAGTGGGCCAGCCTCTCTGTAAAGGAGTGTGAGTGGGCCAGGCTGTCTGTAAAGGAGTATGTGAGTGGGCCATGCTCTCTGTAAAGGAGTGTGTGAGTGGGCCAGACTCTCTGTAAAGGAGTGTGTGAGTGGGCCAGGCTGTCTGTAAAGGAGTGTGTGAGTGGGCCAGGCTGTCTGTAAAGGAGTGTGTGAGTGGGCCAGGCTGTGAGTCTGTAAAGGAGTGTGTGAGTGGGCCAGACTCTCTGTAAAGGAGTGTGAGTGGGCCAAACTGTCTGTAAAGGAGTGTGTGAGTGGGCCAGGCTCTCTGTAAAGGAGTGTGTGAGTGGGACAGACTCTCTGTAAAGGAGTGTGTGAGTGGGCCAGACTCTCTGTAAAGGAGTGTGTGAGTGGGCCAGACTCTCTGTAAAGGAGTGTGTGAGTGGGCCAGGCTGTCTGTAAAGGAGTGTGTGAGTGGGCCATGCTCTCTGTAAAGGGGCCAGGCTCTGTGTGTGTGAGTGGGCCAGACTCTCTGTAAAGGAGTGTGAGTGGGCCAGGCTCTCTGTAAAGGAGTGTGTGAGTGGGCCAGGCTCTCTGTAAAGGAGTGTGAGTGGGCCAGGCTCTCTGTAAAGGAGTGTGTGAGTGGGCCAGGCTGTCTGTAAAGGAGTGTGTAGAGTGGGCCAGACTCTGTAAAGGAGTGTGTGAGTGGGCCAGACTCTCTGTAAAGGAGTGTGAGTGTCCAAAGGAGTGTGTGAGTGGGCCAGGCTCTCTGTAAAGGAGTGTGTGAGTGGGCCAGGCTGTCTGTAGAGGAGTGTGTGAGACCAGACTCTCTGTAAAGGAGTGTGTAAGGAGTGGGCAAAGGATCTCTGTAAAGGAGTGTGTGAGTGGGCCAGACTCTCTGTAAAGGAGTGTGAGTGGGCCAGGCTGTCTGTAAAGGAGTGTGTGAGTGGGCCAGGCTCTCTGTAAAGGAGTGTGAGTGGGCCAGGCTGTCTGTAAAGGAGTGTGTGAGTGGGCCAGGCTGTCTGTAAAGGAGTGTGTGAGTGGGCCAGGCTC
>NW_027008681.1:65581-80082 GCF_036934945.1 Oncorhynchus masou masou
TCATGGGAAATGCTATGTCTAGCGCAAACCCAACACCTCTCATCACCCCGAGAATACCATCCCCACTGTGAAGCATAGAGGTGGCAGCAACATGCTGATGTTTTTCATGGAATGTTTTCAGGGACTGGGAAACTGGTCAGAATTGAAGGAATGGTGGATGGCGCTAAATACAGGGAAATCCTTGAGGGAAACCTGTTTCAGTCTTCCAGAGATTTGAGACTGGGACGGAGGTTCACCTTCCAGCAGGACAATGACCCTAAGCATACTGCTAAAGCAACACTCGAGTGGTTTAAGGGAAAACATTTAAATGTCTTGGAATGGCCTAGTCAAAGCCCAGACCTCAATCCAATTGAGAATCTGTGGTATGACTTAAAGATTGCTGTACGCCAGTGGAACCCATCCAAGGAGCTGGAGCAGTTTTGCCTTGAAGAATGGGAAAAAATCCCAGTGGATAGATGTGCCAAGCTTATAGAGACTTGCAGCTGTAAATACGGCAAAATGTGTCTCCACAAAGTATTGAGTTTGGGGGGTGAATAGTTATGCACGCTCAAGTTTTCTGTATTTTTCATCTAATTTCTAAAAACAAAAGATAGATAGATAGATAGATAGATAGATGTATAGACCTACTCTTTAACATGTTTCCTACAGGGAACAGAGTAAATGAGGTGTAGACCTACTCTTTAACATGTTTCCTACAGGGAACAGAGTTCCTCATGCAGGTTCCAGTCAGGATGTCTACATTGTCAACGACGACGAAGGGCTTCTCCTCCAGAGTCACGATAGACAGGTGGTTCTCATCGGCCTCCTCGTCTCCCCACGAGTTATACCTGCTCAGAGAGACATTATAATGCATTATAACAAGATATACCTGCCCAGACAGATATTATAATGCATTATAACAAGATATACCTGCTCAGAGAGACATTATAATGCATTATAACAAGATATACCTGCCCAGACAGACATTATAATGCATTATAACAAGATATACCTGCTCAGACAGACATTATAATGCATTATAACAAGATATACCTGCTCAGACAGACATTATAATGCATTATAACAAGTTATACCTGCTCAGACAGACATTATAACAAGATATACCTGCTCAGACAGACATTATAATGCATTATAACAAGATATACCTGCCCAGACAGACATTATAATGCATTATAACAAGATATACCTGCCCAGACAGACATTATAATGCATTATAACAAGATATACCTGCCCAGACAGACATTATAATGCATTATAACAAGATATACCTGCTCAGACAGACATTATAACGCATTATAACAAGATATACCTGCTCAGACAGACATTATAATGCATTATAACAAGAAATACCTGCCCAGACAGACATTATAATGCATTATAACAAGATATACCTGCCTGTCAGACAGACATTATAATGCATTATAACAAGATATACCTGCCCAGACAGACATTATAATGCATTATAACAAGATATACCTGCCCAGACAGACATTATAATGCATTATAACAAGATATACCTGCCCATATAGACATTATAATGCATTATAACAAGAAATACCAGCCCAGACAGACATTATAATGTATTATAACAAGAAATACCTGCCCAGAGAGACATTATAATGCATTATAACAAGATATACCTGCCCAGACAGACATTATAATGCATTATAACAAGATATACCTGCCCAGACAGACATTATAATGCATTATAACAAGATATACCTGCCCAGACAGACATTAAATTGCATTATAACAAGATATACCTGCCCAGACAGACATTATAATGCATTATAACAAGATATACCTGCCCAGACAGACATTATAATGCATTATAACAAGATATACCTGCTCAGACAGACATTATAATGCATTATAACAAGATATACCTGCCCAGACAGGCATTATAATGCATTATAACGAGTTACGCCAACTTACAAGGAAAACCAGGTGGTTAGGGTTAGACTAGTGTCCTGTCCAGGGGGTTAGGGTTAGACTAGTGTCCTGTCCAGGGGGTTAGAGATAGACTAGTGTCCTGTCCAGGGGGTGAGAGATAGAATAGTGTCATGTCCAGGGGCTTAGGGTTAGACTAGTGTCCTGTCTAGTGTCATTATCATGGGGTTAGGGTTAGACTAGTGTACTGTCCAGGGGGTTAGGGTTAGACTAGTGTCCTGTCCAGGAGGTTAGGGTAATACTAGTGTCCTGTCCAGGGGGATAGGGTTAGACTAGTGTACTGTCCAGGGGGTTAGGGTTAGACTAGTGTCCTGTCCAGGGGGTTAGACTAGTGTCCTGTCCAGGGGGTTAGAGATAGAATAGTGTCCTGTCCAGGGGGTTAGGGTTAGACTAGTGTCCTGTCCAGGGGGTTAGAGATAGAATAGTGTCCTGTCCAGGGGGTTAGAGATAGACTAGTGTCCTGTCCAGGGGGTTAGACTAGTGTACTGTCCAGGGGGTTAGGGTCCTAGACTAGTGTCCTGTCCAGGGGTTAGACTAGTGTCCTGTCCAGGAGGTTAGGGTTAGACTAGTGTCCTGTCCAGGGGGTTAGACTAGTGTACTGTCCAGGGGGTTAGACTAGTGTCCTGTCCAGGGGGTTAGGGTTAGACTAGTGTCCTGTCCAGGGGGTTAGGGTTAGACTAGTGTCCTGTCCAGGGGGTTAGACTAGTGTCCTGTCCAGGAGGTTAGGGTTAGACTAGTGTCCTGTCCAGGGGGATAGGGTAAGACTAGTGTCCTGTCCAGGGGGTTAGGGTTAGACTAGTGTCCTGTCCAGGGGCTTAGGGTTAGACTAGTGTCCTGTCCAGGAGGTTAGGGTTAGACTAGTGTACTGTCCAGGGGGTTAGGGTTAGACTAGTGTACTGTCCAGGGGGTTAGGGTTAGACTAGTGTCCTGTCCAGGGGCTTAGGGTTAGACTAGTGTCCTGTCCAGGAGGTTAGGGTTAGACTAGTTTCCTGTCCAGGGGGTTAGACTAGTGTCCTGTCCAGGGGATAGGTTAGGGTTAGACTAGTGTCCTGTCCAGGGGGTTAGACTAGTGTCCTGTCCAGGAGGTTAGGGTTAGACTAGTGTCCTGTCCAGGGGGTTAGACTAGTGTCCTGTCCAGGGGGTTAGGGTTAGACTAGTGTCCTGTCCAGGGGGTTAGACTAGTGTCCTGTCCAGGAGGTTAGGGTTAGACTAGTGTCCTGTCCAGGGGGATAGACTAGTGTCCTGTCCAGGGGGTTAGGGTTAGACCAGTGTCCTGTCCAGGGGGTTAGGGATAGACTAGTGTCCTGTCCAGGGGGATAGACTAGTGTCCTGTCCAGGGGGTTAGACTAGTGTCCTATCCAGGGGGATAGACTAGTGTCCTATCCAGGGGATAGACTAGTGTCCTGTCCAGGGGGATAGACTAGTGTCCTATCCAGGGGGATAGACTAGTGTCCTGTCCAGGGGGTTAGACTAGTGTCCTATCCAGGGGGATAGACTAGTGTCCTGTCCAGGGGGATAGACTAGTGTCCTGTCCAGGGGGATAGACTAGTGTCCTATCCAGGGGGATAGACTAGTGTCCTGTCCAGGGGGATAGACTAGTGTCCTGTCCAGGGGGTTAGACTAGTGTCCTGTCCAGGGGCTTAGAGTTAGACTAGTGTCCTATCCAGGGGGATAGACTAGTGTCCTATCCAGGGGGATAGACTAGTGTCCTATCCAGGGGGATAGACTAGTGTCCTGTCCAGGGGGATAGACTAGTGTCCTATCCAGGGGGATAGACTAGTGTCCTATCCAGGGGGATAGACTAGTGTCCTGTCCAGGGGGATAGACTAGTGTCCTATCCAGGGGGATAGACTAGTGTCCTGTCCAGGGGGATAGACTAGGTGTCCTGTCCAGGGGGTTAGACTATTGTCCTGTCCAGGGGTTAGACTAGTGTCCTATCCAGGGGATAGACTAGTGTCCTGTCCAGGGGATAGACTAGTGTCCTGTCCAGGGGGTAGACTAGTGTCCTGTCCAGGGGGATAGACTAGTGTCCTATCCAGGGGATAGACTAGTGTCCTGTCCAGGGGATAGACTAGTGTCCTGTCCAGGGGGATAGACTAGTGTCCTGTCCAGGGGGATAGACTAGTGTCCTGTCCAGGGGGGATAGACTAGTGTCCTATCCAGGGGTTAGACTAGTGTCCTGTCCAGGGGTTAGACTAGTGTCCTATCCAGGGGTTAGACTAGTGTCCTGTCCAGGGATAGACTAGTGTCCTGTCCAGGGGGTTAGGGTTAGACTAGTGTCCTGTCCAGGGGGTTAGACTAGTGTCCTATCCAGGGGGATAGACTAGTGTCCTATCCAGGGGGATAGACTAGTGTCCTATCCAGGGGTTAGACTAGTGTCCTGTCCAGGGGGATAGACTAGTGTCCTATCCAGGGGGATAGACTAGTGTCCTGTCCAGGGGGATAGACTAGTGTCCTATCCAGGGGGATAGACTAGTTTCCTGTCCAGGGGGTTAGACTAGTGTCCTATCCAGGGGTTAGTTAGACTAGTGTCCTGTCCAGGGGGATAGACTAGTGTCCTGTCCAGGGGGATAGACTAGTGTCCTGTCCAGGGGATAGACTAGTGTCCTGTCCAGGGGGTTAGACTAGTGTCCTGTCCAGGGGATAGACTAGTGTCCTGTCCAGGGGTTAGACTAGTGTCCTGTCCAGGGGGATAGACTAGTGTCCTGTCCAGGGGGGTTAGACTAGTGTCCTGTCCAGGGGGATAGACTAGTGTCCTGTCCAGGGGGATAGACTAGTGTCCTATCCAGGGGGATAGACTAGTGTCCTGTCAGGGGGTTAGACTAGTGTCCTGTCCAGGGGATAGACTAGTGTCCTGTCAGGGGGATAGACTAGTGTCCTGTCCAGGGGGATAGACTAGTGTCCTGTCCAGGGGGATAGAACTAGTGTCCTATCCAGGGGATAGAATAGTGTCCTGTCCAGGGGGTTAGACTAGTGTCCTGTCCAGGGGGATAGACTAGTGTCCTATCCAGGGGGATAGACTAGTGTCCTGTCCAGGGGGATAGACTAGTGTCCTGTCCAGGGGGATAGACTAGTGTCCTGTCCAGGGGGATAGACTAGTGTCCTGTCCAGGGGGTAGACTAGTGTCCTGTCCAGGGGGATAGACTAGTGTCCTATCCAGGGGGATAGACTAGTGTCCTGTCCAGGGGTTAGGTGTCCTAGACTAGTGTCCTGTCCAGGGGTTAGACTAGTGTCCTGTCCAGGGGGATAGACTAGTGTCCTGTCCAGGGGATAGACTAGTGTCCTGTCAGGGGATAGACTAGTGTCCTGTCCAGGGGTTAGACTAGTGTCCTGTCCAGGGGGATAGACTAGTGTCCTGTCCAGGGGGATAGACTAGTGTCCTATCCAGGGGGATAGACTAGTGTCCTGTCCAGGGGGATAGACTAGTGTCCTGTCCAGGGGGATAGACTAGTGTCCTATCCAGGGGGTTATAGACTAGTGTCCTGTCCAGGGGATAGACTAGTGTCCTATCCAGGGGGATAGACTAGTGTCCTGTCCAGGGGATAGACTAGTGTCCTATCCAGGGGATAGACTAGTGTCCTGTCCAGGGGGATTAGACTAGTGTCCTGTCCAGGGGGATAGACTAGTGTCCTGTCCAGGGGGATAGACTAGTGTCCTGTCCAGGGGATAGACTAGTGTCCTGTCCAGGGGGTTAGACTAGGTCCTGTCCAGGGGGATAGACTAGTGTCCTGTCCAGGGGGTTAGACTAGTGTCCTGTCCAGGGGATAGACTAGTGTCCTGTCCAGGGGGATAGACTAGTGTCCTGTCCAGGGGGATAGACTAGTGTCCTGTCCAGGGGGATAGACTAGTGTCCTGTCCAGGGGGATAGACTAGTGTCCTGTCCAGGGGGATAGACTAGTGTCCTGTCCAGGATAGACTAGTGTCCTGTCCAGGGGGTTAGGGTTAGACTAGTGTCCTGTCCAGGGGGTTATGACTAGTGTCCTATCCAGGGGATAGACTAGTGTCCTGTCCAGGGGGATAGACTAGTGTCCTGTCCAGGGGGGGTTAGACTAGTGTCCTGTCCAGGGGTTAGGGTTAGACTAGTGTCCTGTCCAGGGGGATAGACTAGTGTCCTGTCCAGGGGGGATTAGGGTTAGACTAGTGTCCTGTCCAGGGGATTATGGTTAAACTAGTGTCCTGTCAGGGGGATAGACTAGTGTCCTGTCCAGGGGGATAGACTAGTGTCCTGTCCAGGGGATAGACTAGTGTCCTGTCCAGGGGGATAGACTAGTGTCCTATCCAGGGGGATAGACTAGTGTCCTGTCCAGGGGGATAGACTAGTGTCCTGTCCAGGGGGATAGACTAGTGTCCTATCCAGGGGGATAGACTAGTGTCCTGTCCAGGGGGTTAGGTTACTAGTGTCCCAGGGGTAGACTCCTGTCCAGGGGGATAGACTAGTGTCCTGTCAGGGGGTTAGACTAGTGTCCTGTCCAGGGGATAGACTAGTGTCCTGTCCAGGGGGTTAGACTAGTGTCCTGTCCAGGGGATAGACTAGTGTCCTGTCCAGGGGGTTAGACTAGTGTCCTGTCCAGGGGATAGACTAGTGTCCTGTCCAGGGGTTAGACTAGTGTCCTGTCCAGGGGATAGACTAGTGTCCTATCCAGGGGGATAGACTAGTGTCCTGTCCAGGGGATAGACTAGTGTCCTGTCCAGGGGGATAGACTAGTGTCCTGTCCAGGGGATAGACTAGTGTCCTGTCCAGGGGTTAGACTAGTGTCCTATCCAGGGGATAGACTAGTGTCCTGTCCAGGGGGATAGACTAGTGTCCTGTCCAGGGGGATAGACTAGTGTCCTGTCCAGGGGTTAGACTAGTGTCCTGTCCAGGGGGTTAGACTAGTGTCCTGTCCAGGGGGATAGACTAGTGTCCTGTCCAGGGGATAGACTAGTGTCCTGTCCAGGGGTTAGACTAGTGTCCTGTCAGGGGATAGACTAGTGTCCTGTCCAGGGGATAGACTAGTGTCCTATCCAGGGGATAGACTAGTGTCCTATCCAGGGGTTAGACTAGTGTCCTGTCCAGGGGGTTAGGGTTAGACTAGTGTCCTGTCCAGGGGGTTAGACTAGTGTCCTGTCCAGGGGTTAGGGTTAGACTAGTGTCCTGTCCAGGGGTTAGACTAGTGTCCTGTCCAGGGGGTTAGGGTTAGACTAGTGTCCTGTCCAGGGGGTTAGACTAGTGTCCTATCCAGGGGATAGACTAGTGTCCTGTCCAGGGGTTAGGGTTAGACTAGTGTCCTGTCCAGGGGTTAGACTAGTGTCCTGTCCAGGGGGTTATAGACTAGTGTCCTGTCCAGGGGGTAGACTAGTGTCCTGTCCAGGGGGTTAGACTAGTGTCCTGTCCAGGGGGATAGACTAGTGTCTGTCCAGGGGGATAGACTAGTGTCCTGTCCAGGGGGATAGACTAGTGTCCTGTCCAGGGGTTAGACTAGTGTCCTGTCCATGGGCTTATGTTTAAACTAGTGTCCTGTCCAGGGGGTTAGACTAGTGTCTATCCAGGGAGTTAGACTAGTGTCCTGTCCAGGGGGTTAGACTAGTGTCCTATCCAGGGGGATAGACTAGACCTGTCCAGGGGATCCTGTCCTGTCCAGGGGATAGACTAGTGTCCTGTCCAGGGGATAGACTAGTGTCCTGTCCAGGGGATAGACTAGTGTCCTGTCCAGGGGTTAGACTAGTGTCCTGTCCAGGGGGATAGACTAGTGTCCTATCCAGGGGGATAGACTAGTGTCCTGTCCAGGGGGATAGACTAGTGTCCTGTCCAGGGGGATAGACTAGTGTCCTATCCAGGGGGATAGACTAGTGTCCTGTCCAGGGGGATAGACTAGTGTCCTGTCCAGGGGCTTTGGGTTAGACTAGTGTCCTGTCCAAGGGGATAGACTAGTGTCCTATCCAGGGGGTTAGGGTTAAACTAGTGTCCTATCCAGGGGGATAGACTAGTGTCCTATCCAGGGGGATAGACTAGTGTCCTGTCCAGGGGGATAGACTAGTGTCCTGTCCAGGGGGATAGAAACTAGTGTCCTATCCAGGGGGGTTAGACTAGTGTCCTGTCCAGGGGGACTAGTGTCCTGTCCAGGGGGATAGACTAGTGTCCTGTCCAGGGGATAGACTAGTGTCCTGTCAGGGGGTTAGACTAGTGTCCTGTCCAGGGGATAGACTAGTGTCCTGTCCAGGGGGTTAGGGTTACTAGTGTCCTGTCCAGGGGGATAGACTAGTGTCCTATCCAGGGGGATAGACTAGTGTCCTGTCCAGGGGATAGACTAGTGTCCTATCATGGGGATAGACTAGTGTCCTGTCCAGGGGGATAGACTAGTGTCCTGTCCAGGGGGATAGACTAGTGTCCTATCCAGGGGGATAGACTAGTGTCCTATCCAGGGGGATAGACTAGTGTCCTATCCAGGGGGATAGACTAGTGTCCTATCCAGGGGGTTATAGACTAGTGTCCTATCCAGGGGATAGACTAGTGTCCTGTCCAGGGGATAGACTAGTGTCCTATCCAGGGGATAGACTAGTGTCCTGTCCAGGGGGATAGACTAGTGTCCTATCCAGGGGGATAGACTAGTGTCCTGTCCAGGGGGTTAGGGTTAGACTAGTGTCCTGTCCAGGGGCTTATGGTTAAACTAGTGTCCTGTCCAGGGGGTTAGACTAGTGTCCTGTCCAGGGGGATAGACTAGTGTCCTGTCCAGGGGGTTAGACTAGTGTCCTGTCCAGGGGGATAGACTAGTGTCCTGTCCAGGGGGATAGACTAGTGTCCTGTCCAGGGGATAGACTAGTGTCCTGTCAGGGGATAGACTAGTGTCCTGTCCAGGGGGATAGACTAGTGTCCTATCCAGGGGGATAGACTAGTGTCCTATCCAGGGGGATAGACTAGTGTCCTATCCAGGGGGATAGACTAGTGTCCTGTCCAGGGGGTTAGACTAGTGTCCTATCCAGGGGGATAGACTAGTGTCCTGTCCAGGGGGATAGACTAGTGTCCTGTCCAGGGGGATAG
This sequence comes from Oncorhynchus masou masou, assembly GCF_036934945.1. Taxonomy (NCBI): domain Eukaryota; kingdom Metazoa; phylum Chordata; class Actinopteri; order Salmoniformes; family Salmonidae; genus Oncorhynchus; species Oncorhynchus masou. The sequence goes on from NW_027008681.1 coordinate 74,550, forward strand.
ACTAGTGTCCTATCCAGGGGATAGAATAGTGTCCTATCCAGGGGGATAGACTAGTGTCCTGTCCAGGGGATAGACTAGTGTCCTGTCCAGGGGATAGACTAGTGTCCTGTCCAGGGGGTTAGACTAGTGTCCTGTCCAGGGGGATAGACTAGTGTCCTGTCCAGGGGATAGACTAGTGTCCTGTCCAGGGGGATAGACTAGTGTCCTGTCCAGGGGATAGACTAGTGTCCTGTCCAGGGGATAGACTAGTGTCCTATCCAGGGGGATAGACTAGTGTCCTGTCCAGGGGGTTAGACTAGTGTCCTGTCCAGGGGGATAGACTAGTGTCCTGTCCAGGGGATTAGACTAGTGTCCTGTCCAGGGGATAGACTAGTGTCCTGTCCAGGGGGTTAGACTAGTGTCCTGTCCAGGGGATAGACTAGTGTCCTGTCCAGGGGATAGACTAGTGTCCTATCCAGGGGGATAGACTAGTGTCCTATCCAGGGGGATAGACTAGTGTCCTGTCAGGGGATAGACTAGTGTCCTATCCAGGGGGATAGACTAGTGTCCTGTCCAGGGGGATAGACTAGTGTCCTATCCAGGGGGATAGACTAGTGTCCTGTCCAGGGGGTTAGACTAGTGTCCTATCCAGGGGGATAGACTAGTGTCCTGTCCAGGGGGTTAGACTAGTGTCCTGTCCAGGGGTTAGACTAGTGTCCTGTCCAGGGGTTAGACTAGTGTCCTGTCCAGGGGATAGACTTAGTGTCCTGTCCAGGGGTTAGACTAGTGTCCTGTCCAGGGGATAGACTAGTGTCCTGTCCAGGGGGATAGACTAGTGTCCTGTCCAGGGGATAGACTAGTGTCCTGTCCAGGGGGATAGACTAGTGTCCTGTCCAGGGGTTAGACTAGTGTCCTGTCCAGGGGATAGACTAGTGTCCTGTCAGGGGATAGACTGTCCAGTGGGGATCTGTGTCCTGGGGGTTAGACTAGTGACCTGTCCAGGGGTTAGACTAGTGTCCTGTCCAGGGGTTATTAGACTAGTGTCCTGTCCAGGGGGATAGACTAGTGTCCTGTCCAGGGGGATAGACTAGTGTCCTGTCCAGGGGGATAGACTAGTGTCCTGTCCAGGGGTTAGGGTTAGACTAGTGTCCTGTCCAGGGGTTAGACTAGTGTCCTGTCCAGGGGGATAGACTAGTGTCCTGTCCAGGGGGATAGACTAGTGTCCTATCCAGGGGATAGACTAGTGTCCTGTCCCGGGGGATAGACTAGTGTCCTGTCCAGGGGGATAGACTAGTGTCTGTCCAGGGGGTTAGACTAGTGTCCTGTCAGGGGTTAGACTAGTGTCCTGTCCAGGGGCTTTGGGTTAGACTAGTGTCCTGTCCAGGGGGATAGACTAGTGTCCTATCCAGGGGGTTAGGGTTAAACTAGTGTCCTATCCAGGGGGATAGACTAGTGTCCTATCCAGGGGGATAGACTAGTGTCCTGTCCAGGGGGATAGACTAGTGTCCTGTCCAGGGGGATAGACTAGTGTCCTGTCCAGGGGATAGACTAGTGTCCTGTCCAGGGGCTTTGGGTTAGACTAGTGTCCTGTCCAAGGGGATAGACTAGTGTCCTATCCAGGGGGATAGACTAGTGTCCTATCCAGGGGATAGACTAGTGTCCTGTCCAGGGGGTTAGACTAGTGTCCTGTCCAGGGGATAGACTAGTGTCCTGTCCAGGGGGGGTTAGACTAGTGTCCTGTCCAGGGGATAGACTAGTGTCCTATCCAGGGGGATAGACTAGTGTCCTATCCAGGGGATAGACTAGTGTCCTATCCAGGGGGATAGACTAGTGTCCTGTCCAGGGGGATAGACTAGTGTCCTATCCAGGGGGATAGACTAGTGTCCTGTCCAGGGGGTTAGACTAGTGTCCTGTCCAGGGGGTTAGACTAGTGTCCTATCCAGGGGATTAGACTAGTGTCCTATCCAGGGGGATAGACTAGTGTCCTGTCCAGGGGGTAGACTAGTGTCCTGTCCAGGGGGTTAGACTAGTGTCCTATCCAGGGGGATAGACTAGTGTCCTGTCCAGGGGTTAGACTAGTGTCCTATCCAGGGGATAGACTAGTGTCCTGTCCAGGGGTTAGACTAGTGTCCTATCCAGGGGATAGACTAGTGTCCTGTCCAGGGGGTTAGGGTTAGACTAGTGTCCTGTCCAGGGGATAGACTTATGGTTAAACTAGTGTCCTGTCCAGGGGTTAGACTAGTGTCCTGTCCAGGGGGTAGACTAGTGTCCTGTCCAGGGGTTAGACTAGTGTCCTGTCCAGGGGGTTAGACTAGTGTCCTGTCCAGGGGTTAGACTAGTGTCCTGTCCATGGGGATAGACTAGTGTCCTGTCCAGGGGGATAGACTAGTGTCCTGTCCAGGGGGATAGACTAGTGTCCTATCCAGGGGGATAGACTAGTGTCCTATCCAGGGGGATAGACTAGTGTCCTATCCAGGGGGATAGACTAGTGTCCTGTCCAGGGGGATAGACTAGTGTCCTGTCCAGGGGGTTAGACTAGTGTCCTGTCAGGGGGGATAGACTAGTGTCCTGTCCAGGGGGATAGACTAGTGTCCTATCCAGGGGATAGAATAGTGTCCTATCCAGGGGGATAGACTAGTGTCCTGTCCAGGGGGATAGACTAGTGTCCTGTCCAGGGGGATAGACTAGTGTCCTGTCCAGGGGGATAGACTAGTGTCCTGTCCAGGGGGATAGACTAGTGTCCTGTCCAGGGGATAGACTAGTGTCCTGTCCAGGGGGATAGACTAGTGTCCTGTCCAGGGGGATAGACTATTGTCCTATCCAGGGGGATAGACTAGTGTCCTGTCCAGGGGGTTAGACTAGTGTCCTATCCAGGGGGATAGACTAGTGTCCTGTCCAGGGGTTAGACTAGTGTCCTGTCCAGGGGGATAGACTAGTGTCCTGTCCAGGGGTTAGACTAGTGTCCTGTCCAGGGGGTAGACTAGTGTCCTGTCAGGGGGATAGACTAGTGTCCTGTCCAGGGGGTTAGACTAGTGTCCTGTCCAGGGGGATAGACTAGTGTCCTATCCAGGGGGATAGACTAGTGTCCTATCCAGGGGATAGACTAGTGTCCTGTCCAGGGGGATAGACTAGTGTCCTATCCAGGGGGATAGACTAGTGTCCTGTCCAGGGGGATAGACTAGTGTCCTATCCAGGGGATAGACTAGTGTCCTGTCCAGGGGGATTAGACTAGTGTCCTATCCAGGGATAGACTAGTGTCCTGTCCAGGGGGATAGACTAGTGTCCTGTCCAGGGGATAGACTAGTGTCCTGTCCAGGGGATAGACTAGTGTCCTGTCCAGGGGATAGACTTAGTGTCCTGTCCAGGGGGATTAGACTAGTGTCCTGTCCAGGGGATTAGACTAGTGTCCTGTCCAGGGTTAGACTAGTGTCCTGTCCAGGGGGTTGGACTAGTGTCCTGTCCAGGGGATAGACTAGTGTCCTGTCCAGGGGGATAGACTAGTGTCCTGTCCAGGGGATAGACTAGTGTCCTGTCCAGGGGATTAGACTAGTGTCCTGTCCAGGGGGGATAGACTAGTGTCCTGTCCAGGGGGATAGACTAGTGTCCTGTCCAGGGGGATTAGACTAGTGTCCTGTCCAGGGGGTTAGGGTTAGACTAGTGTCCTGTCCAGGGGATAGACTAGTGTCCTATCCAGGGGGATAGACTAGTGTCCTGTCCAGGGGATAGACTAGTGTCCTGTCCAGGGGAGGGTTAGACTAGTGTCCTGTCCAGGGGGATTAGACTAGTGTCCTGTCCAGGGGGATAGACTAGTGTCCTGTCCAGGGGGTTAGACTAGTGTTCCAGACTAGTGTCCTGTCCAGGGGGATAGACTAGTGTCCTGTCCAGGGGTTAGACTAGTGTCCTGTCCAGGGGATAGACTAGTGTCCTGTCCTAGTGTCCTGTCAGGATAGACTAGTGTCCTATCCAGGGGATAGACTAGTGTCCTGTCCAGGGGATAGACTAGTGTCCTGTCCAGGGGATAGACTAGTGTCCTATCCAGGGGATAGACTAGTGTCCTGTCCAGGGGGTTAGGGTTAGACTAGTGTCCTGTCCAGGGGGTTAGACTAGTGTTCCAGGGGGATAGACTAGTGTCCTGTCCAGGGGTTAGACTAGTGTCCTGTCCAGGGGGATAGACTAGTGTCCTGTCCAGGGGATAGACTAGTGTCCTGTCCAGGGGGATGGTTAGACTAGTGTCCTGTCCAGGGGGATATACTAGTGTCCTGTCCAGGGGATAGACTAGTGTCCTGTCCAGGGGGATAGACTAGTGTCCTGTCCAGGGGGTTAGACTAGTGTCCTGTCCAGGGGGGGATAGACTAGTGTCCTGTCCAGGGGATAGACTAGTGTCCTATCCAGGGGGATAGACTAGTGTCCTGTCCAGGGGTTAGACTAGTGTCCTGTCCAGGGGGTTAGGGTTAGACTAGTGTCCTATCCAGGGGGATAGACTAGTGTCCTGTCCAGGGGATAGACTAGTGTCCTGTCCAGGGGGATAGACTAGTGTCCTGTCCAGGGGGATTAGACTTGTCCTGTCCAGGGGGTTAGACTAGTGTCCTGTCCAGGGGGTTAGACTAGTGTCCTGTCCAGGGGGATAGACTAGTGTCCTGTCCAGGGGTGTCCTGTCCAGGGGGATAGACTAGTGTCCTGTCCAGGGGATAGACTAGTGTCCTATCTAGGGGGATAGACTAGTGTCCTATCCAGGGGGTTAGACTAGTGTCCTGTCCAGGGGGTTAGGGTTAGACTAGTGTCCTGTCCAGGGGGTTAGACTAGTGTCCTGTCCAGGGGGTTAGACTAGTGTCCTATCCAGGGGGATAGACTAGTGTCCTGTCCAGGGGGTTAGGGGTTAGACTAGTGTCCTGTCCAGGGGGATAGACTGTGTCCTATCCAGGGGATAGACTAGTGTCCTGTCCAGGGGGTTAGATTATCCAGGATAGACTAGTGTCCTGTCCAGGGGGTTAGACTAGTGTCCTGTCCAGGGGATAGACTAGTGTCCTGTCCAGGGGGATAGACTAGTGTCCTGTCCAGGGGGTTAGAACTAGTGTCCTGTCCAGGGGGATAGACTAGTGTCCTGTCCAGGGGATAGACTAGTGTCCTGTCCAGGGGGATAGACTAGTGTCCTATCCAGGGGATAGACTAGTGTCCTGTCCAGGGGTTAGACTAGTGTCCTGTCCAGGGGATAGACTAGTGTCCTATCCAGGGGGATAGACTAGTGTCCTATCCAGGGGGATAGACTAGTGTCCTGTCCAGGGGAGTAGACTAGTGTCCTATCCAGGGGATAGACTAGTGTCCTATCCAGGGGGATAGACTAGTGTCCTGTCCAGGGGGATAGACTAGTGTCCTGTCCAGGGGGATAGACTAGTGTCCTGTCCAGGGGTTAGACTAGTGTCCTGTCCAGGGGTTAGACTAGTGTCCTATCCAGGGGGATAGACTAGTGTCCTGTCCAGGGGGATAGACTAGTGTACTGTCCAGGGGATAGACTAGTGTCCTGTCCAGGGGATAGACTAGTGTCTGAGCAGCCATG
>NW_027008682.1:0-15000 GCF_036934945.1 Oncorhynchus masou masou
TAACTGGTGCTCCCAAAACACTATGAGCCCTTGTTAGTAGGAGGGTACGATACAGGGGAAAACATCTAACTGGTGCTCCCAAAACACTATGAGCCCTTGTTAGTAGGAGGGTACGATACAGGGGAAAACATCTAACTGGTGCTCCCAAAACACTATGAGCCCTTGTTAGTAGGAGGGTACGATACAGGGGAAAACATCTAACTGGTGCTCCCAAAACACTTGTTATGAGCCCTTGTTAGTAGGAGGAGGGTACGATACAGGGGAAAACATCTAACTGGTGCTCCCAAAACACTATGAGCCCTTGTTAGAGGGAGGGTACGATACAGGGGAAAACATCTAACTGGTGCTCCCAAAACACTATGAGCCCTTGTTAGTAGGAGGGTACGATACAGGGGAAAACATCTAACTGGTGCTCCCAAAACACTATGAGCCCTTGTTAGTAGGAGGGTACGATACAGGGGAAAACATCTAACTGGTGCTCCCAAAACACTATGAGCCCTTGTTAGTAGGAGGGTACGATACAGGGGAAAACATCTAACTGGTGCTCCCAAAACACTATGAGCCCTTGTTAGTAGGAGGGTACGATACAGGGGGAAAACATCTAACTGGTGCTCCCAAAACACTATGAGCCCTTGTTAGTAGGAGGGTACGATACAGGGGAAAACATCTAACTGGTGCTCCCAAAACACTATGAGCCCTTGTTAGTAGGAGGGTACGATACAGGGGAAAACATCTAACTGGTGCTCCCAAAACACTATGAGCCCTTGTTAGTAGGAGGGTACGATACAGGGGAAAACATCTAACTGGTGCTCCCAAAACACTATGAGCCCTTGTTAGTAGGAGGGTACGATACAGGGGAAAACATCTAACTGGTGCTCCCAAAACACTATGAGCCCTTGTTAGTAGGAGAGTACGATACAGGGGAAAACATCTAACTGGTGCTCCCAAACACTATGAGCCCTTGTTAGTAGGAGGGGGAAAACATCTAACTGGTGCTCCCAAAACACTATGAGCCCTTGTTAGTAGGAGGGTACGATACAGGGGAAAACATCTAACTGGTGCTCCCAAAACACTATGAGCCCTTGTTAGTAGGAGGGTACGATACAGGGGAAAACATCTAACTGGTGCTCCCAAAACACTATGAGCCCTTGTTAGTAGGAGGTGCTCCCAAAACGATGAGCCCAGGGGGAAAACATCTAACTGGTGCTCCCAAAACACTATGAGCCCTTGTTAGTAGGAGGGTACGATACAGGGGAAAACATCTAACTGGTGCTCCCAAAACACTATGAGCCCTTGTTAGTAGGAGGGTACGATACAGGGGAAAACATCTAACTGGTGCTCCCAAAACACTATGAGCCCTTGTTAGTAGGAGGGTACGATACAGGGGAAAACATCTAACTGGTGCTCCCAAAACACTATGAGCCCTTGTTAGTAGGAGGGTACGATACAGGGGAAAACATCTAACTGGTGCTCCCAAAACACTATGAGCCCTTGTTAGTAGGAGGGTACGATACAGGGGAAAACATCTAACTGGTGCTCCCAAAACACTATGAGCCCTTGTTAGTAGGAGGGTACGATACAGGGGAAAACATCTAACTGGTGCTCCCAAAACACTATGAGCCCTTGTTAGTAGGAGGGTACGATACAGGGGAAAACATCTAACTGGTGCTCCCAAAACACTATGAGCCCTTGTTAGTAGGAGGGTACGATACAGGGGAAAACATCTAACTGGTGCTCCCAAAACACTATGAGCCCTTGTTAGAGGGAGGGTACGATACAGGGGAAAACATCTAACTGGTGCTCCCAAAACACTATGAGCCCTTGTTAGTAGGAGGGTACGATACAGGGGAAAACATCTAACTGGTGCTCCCAAAACACTATGAGCCCTTGTTAGTAGGAGGGTACGATACAGGGGAAAACATCTAACTGGTGCTCCCAAAACACTATGAGCCCTTGTTAGTAGGAGGGTACGATACAGGGGAAAACATCTAACTGGTGCTCCCAAAACACTATGAGCCCTTGTTAGTAGGAGGGTACGATACAGGGGAAAACATCTAACTGGTGCTCCCAAAACACTAAAAGTCCAGGACGATACAGGGAAAGCAAGACTGGTGCTCCCAAAACACTATGAGCCCTTGTTAGTAGGCCCTGAGGGAAAAACATCTAACTGGTGCCCGGAAAACACTATGAGCCCTTGCAGTAGGAGGCATTGTGGGGAAAACATCTAACTGGTATCCCAAAACACTAGAGCCCTTGTTATGTAGGACATCACCTTCAAATGAAAAGATTCAGGGGAAAACATCTAACTGGTGCTCCCAAAACACTATGAGCCCTTCCTGTACAGGTGATATAACATTGAACACACTATGAGCCATAGCAATCTCCATAGACAAACATTCCATAGACAATTCAGGGAAAACATCAACGTGCTCACCAAATCATAGCAACAGGAGGCCACCTTTTCCAAAAGTCTAAGTTTGTCCCAAAATTTCTGACCTTGTTAGTAGGAGCTGCGATTCAGGGGTCAAATCAAATCAAATGGTGCTTTATAAAGCCCTTCTTACATCAGCTGATATCTCAAAGTGTTATACAGAAACCCAGGAAAAAACCCCCAAACAGCAAGCAATGCAGGTGTAGAAGGGGCATCTAACTGGTGGCTAAAAAACTCCCTAGAAAAGGCCAGAACCTAGGAAGAAACCTAGAGAGGAACCAGGCTATGAGGGGTGGCATTGTGGGTAACTCACTCTTCTGGCTGTGCCAGAGTATGTCAACTGTAAGTGAAACGATTCAGGAGCAACAACGGCCCTTCGCTGACAGTGGTAGGCCACACTAGCTCATAGACAAACGGGACTACGGAGTTCCAAACATCGTAGCGCACCTTTTCCAACAAGTCAGTTTGTCCTCGGATGCAACACTGCACTACTCTCAAAGCAAATCAAATAACAATAACTCTTACATCAGCTGAGCATCATCAAAGGGTTATCCAGGCTAAAACCCCCAAACAGCAAGCGCACACAAGCCTCAGATCACCATTCACAAGCCTCAGATCACCATTCACAAGCCTCAGATCACCATTCACAAGCCTAAGATCACCATTCGGAGCAACAAGCCTCAGATCACCATTCACAAGCCTAAGATCACCATTCACAAGCCTCAGATCACCATTCAAAAGCCTCAGATCACCATTCACAAGCCTCAGATCACCATTCACAAGCCTCAGATCACCAAGCCTAAGATCACCATTCACAAGCCTCAGATCACCATTCACAAGCCTCAGATCACCATTCACAAGCCTCAGATCACCATTCACAAGCCTAAGATCACCATTCACAAGCCTAAGATCACCATTCACAAGCCTAAGATCACCATTCACAAGCCTAAGATCACCATTCACAAGCCTCAGATCACCATTCACAAGCCTCAGATCACCATTCACAAGCCTCAGATCACCATTCACAAGCCTCAGATCACCATTCACAAGCCTCAGATCACCATTCACAAGCCTAAGATCACCATTCACAAGCCTAAGATCACCATTCACAAGCCTAAGATCACCATTCACAAGCCTAAGATCACCATTCACAAGCCTAAGATCACCATTCACAAGCCTCAGATCACCATTCACAAGCCTAAGATCACCATTCACAAGCCTCAGATCACCATTCACAAGCCTAAGATCACCATTCACAAGCCTAAGATCACCATTCACAAGCCTAAGATCACCATTCACAAGCCTAAGATCACCATTCACAAGCCTAAGATCACCATTCACAAGCCTAAGATCACCATTCACAAGCCTAAGATCACCATTCACAAGCCTAAGATCACCATTCACAAGCCTAAGATCACCATTCACAAGCCTCAGATCACCATTCACAAGCCTAAGATCACCATTCACAAGCCTAAGATCACCATTCACAAGCCTCAGATCACCATTCACAAGCCTAAGATCACCATTCACAAGCCTAAGATCACCATTCACAAGCCTAAGATCACCATTCACAAGCCTCAGATCACCATTCACAAGCCTAAGATCACCATTCACAAGCCTCAGATCACCATTCACAAGCCTCAGATCACCATTCACAAGCCTCAGATCACCATTCACAAGCCTAAGATCACCATTCACAAGCCTAAGATCACCATTCACAAGCCTAAGATCACCATTCACAAGCCTCAGATCACCATTCACAAGCCTCAGATCACCATTCACAAGCCTCAGATCACCATTCACAAGCCTCAGATCACCATTCACAAGCCTCAGATCACCATTCACAAGCCTAAGATCACCATTCACAAGCCTAAGATCACCATTCACAAGCCTCAGATCACCATTCACAAGCCTCAGATCACCATTCACAAGCCTAAGATCACCATTCACAAGCCTCAGATCACCATTCACAAGCCTCAGATCACCATTCACAAGCCTCAGATCACCATTCACAAGCCTAAGATCACCATTCGCAAGCCTAAGATCACCATTCACAAGCCTAAGATCACCATTCGCAATGCCAAGTGTCAACTGGAGTGGTGTAAGGCTTGTTCGCCATTGGACTCGGGAGCAGTGGAAACACGTTCTCTCTGGACTGAATCACACTTCACCATCTGGCAGTACGACGGACTAATCTGGGTTTGGCGGATGCCAGGAGAAAAGAGATGGCGGACCTGCCCGAATGCATAGTGCCAACTGTAAAGTTTGGTGGAGGAGGAATAATGGGCTTGGTCTGTTTTTTCATGGTTCCAGGGAAGGGAAAATTACATTCTAGATGATTCTGTGCTTCTAACTGTGTGGCAACATTTTGGGGGAGGCGATTTCCTGTTTCAGCATGACAATGCCCCCCAGTGCACAAAGTGAGGTCCATACAGAAATGGTTTGTCGAGATCGGTGTGGAAGAACTTGACTGGCCTGTACAGAGCCCTGACCTCAACCCCATCTAACACCTTTGGGAGGAAATGGAACGCCGACTGTGAGCCAGGAGGCCTAATCGCCCAACATCAGTACCCGACCTCACAAATGATCTTGTGGCTGAAAGGAAGCAAGTCCCCGCAGCAATGTTCCAACATCTAGTGGAAAGCCTTCCCAGAAGAGTAGAGGCTGTTATAGCAGCAATGTTCCAACATCTAGTGGAAAGCCTTCCCAGAAGAGTGGAGGCTGTTATAGCAGCGAATTGTTCCAACATCTAGTGGAAAGCCTTCCCAGAAGAGTGGAGGCTTTTATAGCAGCAATGTTCCAACATCTAGTGGAAAGCCTTCCCAGAGGAGTGGAGGCTGTTATAGCAGCAATGTTCCAGCATCTAGTGGAAAGCCTTCCCAGAAGAGTGGAGGCTGTTATAGCAGCAATGTTCCTACATCTAGTGGAAAGCCTTCCCAGAAGAGTGGAGGCTGTTATAGCAGCAATGTTCCAACATCTAGTGGAAAGCCTTCCCCGAAGAGTGGAGGCTGTTATAGCAGCAATGTTCCAACATCTAGTGGAAAGCCTTCCCAGAAGAGTGGAGGCTGTTATAGCAGCAATGTTCCAACATCTAGTGGAAAGCCTTCCCAGAAGAGTGGTGGCTGTTATAGCAGCAAAGGGAGTGGACTAACTCCATATTAAAGCCATCCCAGAAGAGTGGAGGCTGTTATAGCAGCAAAGGGGGACCAACTCCATATTAATACCCATGATTTTGGAATGAGATGTTCGACAAGCAGGTGTCCACATACTTTTGGCCATGTAGTGTGTCTCTGATGTGTCCCCTCTATTGGCTCTGGGGCAGAGAGCAGGAAACTATGACACCTGCAAATCAGTGTGTGTGTGTGTGTGTGTGTGTGTGTGTGTGTGTGTGTGTGTGTGTGTGTGTGTGTGTGTTGAACACTGAGGCCGTTGTTGTGCCCATGCCAGGCGTCCGGATGCCCTCTCCTGCTGCTCACGTCCATTTGGCACCACTGTGTGTGTGTGTGTGTGTGTGTGTGTGTGTGTGTGTGTGTGTGTGTGTGTGTGTGTGTGTGTGTGTGTGTGTGTGTGTGTGTTTAATACTGTTCCAGGTGCCAGATCCCTCATAATAATTACTGTGACAGAGTTGAGCTCTTTCCAACACACACACACACACACACACACACACACACACACACACACACACACACACACACACACACACACACACACACACACACACACACACATCATAACTCTCTAAACAGTTTACAAAGTTGCAGCCTTAGTTGACAAGAGAAACTCCAACCCTGTTCCTGAGAGAGAAACCCTCCTGGAGAGAGACCCTCCTAGAGACCCTCCCTGTAGGTTTTTAACTCCAACCCTGTTCCTGGAGAGAGACCCTCCTGTAGAGAACCCTCCTGTAGGTTTTAACTCCAACCCTGTTCCTGGAGAGAAACCCTCCTGTAGGTTTTAACTCCAACCCTGTTCCTGTAGAGAAACCCCTCCTGTAGGTTTTAACTCCAACCCTGTTCCTGTAGAGAGACCTCCTGTAGGTTTTAACTCCAACCCTGTTACTGGAGAGAGACCCTCCTGTAGGTTTTAACTCCAACCCTGTTACTGGAGAGAAACCCTCCTGTAGGTTTTAACTCCAACCCTGTTCCTGGAGAGAAACCCTCCTGTAGGTTTTAACTCCAACCCTGTTCCTGGAGAGAAACCCCTCCTGTCGGTTTTAACTAACCTGATTAATCTTATCAACCAGCTGATTACTAGAATCAGGAGCGCTAGATTAGGGTTGTAGAGAACCTACATTACGATGGCTCTCCATGAACAGGGTTGGGCATCCCTGCCAAACACACAAAGCCAGGAGCCAGAACCCGTTGAAAAGCCAAATACTCCATCACATCGAAGCCAAACTGACGTCAGCTTCCATGAATTTTCACATCTTCTCCAAATGGGGGTACAACACATTCCAAGAATCTCGTTAAAAATCCCTTCAGCTGTTTTTGTTCATCAAGTACTCCATTGGGAGGAGGAAAGATCAGGTTTGGACCATTCTCGCCAATGAGAGGGCGGATCAGTTGGGACCATTCTAGCCAATGAGAGGGCGTCCAGGTCGCAATTGTAAATGAGAACTTGTTCTCAACTTGCCTACCTGGTTAAATAAAGGTGAAATAAAATAAATAAATAAAAAATACGCACGTGAACATCAGGCACAACGGTTTCCACTAGTTACCACAGCCACAAAGTCAAAATTGGCTATACCGTAAAAATTCATAAAAACAAAAATGTGCTTTGTTTTGTTTTTATTTAAGGTTAGGTTTAGGCATAAGGTTAGCAGTGTGGTTAAGTTTAAAATCACATTTTACGAAGAGAAATTGTAGAAGCAGGGAGGGTTTTTTGACTTTGTGGCTGTGGTAACTAGTGACGACCTGGCACAACTCCAGCGTACTGTTTTTCCCCTCTTAAGTTTACACTCGAACAACCGAAGTATTACAACAAAAAACATTTATTTAATCAAATAAGCCACACGTAGCAAATAAACCATAACATTGTTTTTATATATATATATAACCAAATTCCACCCTCTCTCGCATTGACCTCCATAGAAAAACTCTTTGCTTGTTGAGTTTTCCCTCGCTTCACCTTTTCATCTCTGGCATTAGGATGCCCCACCCAGATACAATAGCCAGACCACTTAATTATATGTAGCTCTTTGATTGACAGGTGTGCTGACCAATGAATGCCAGGTGATACCCTGATTGACAGGCGAGCTGACCAATGAATGCCAGGTGATACCCTGATGGACAGGCGAGCTGACCAATGAATGCCAGGTGATACCCTGATGGACAGGCGAGCTGACCAATGAATACCAGGTGATACCCTGATGGACAGGCGAGCTGACCAATGAATGCCAGGTGATAGCCTGATGGACAGGTGTTTGGACCAATAAGAAGACAGACATACTTGCAGCAGTCGTTGAAGAGTTCCTTGCAGGGCGTCTGTTCCAGCTTCTCACGGCACTCCCCTACCAACTCCTGCGGTATATCTCGCAGATGGGCTGCCGACTGGACGGAGAGAGAGAATACATGTCTTTATTAAGGACCTGATCTACCTTCAGAAAGGATTCATACCCCTTGAATTATTACACATTCTGTTGTTTCAGCCTGAATTCAAAATGGGGAAAAAAAAAATATATATATATATATATACAAAAACACACGTTTTACATTTTAATTTTTAGTAATTTATATATATATATATATATATATATATATATATATATATATATATTTTTTTTTTATATATATATTTTTATATATATATATATTTTTTATATATATATATTTTTATATATATATATATTTTTTATATATATATATTTTTATATATATATATATTTTTTTTTATATATATATTTTTATATATATATATATTTTTTATATATATATATTTTTATATATATATATTTTTATATATATATTTTTATATATATATATATTTTTATATATATATATTTTTATATATATATATTTTTATATATATTTTTTTTTATATATATATATTTTTATATATATATTTTCCCCTTTTGAATTCAGGCTGAAAGACTTACAAAACCCCACAATGACAAAGTGAAAACATGTTTTTATAAATGTTCGGACATTTATTGAAAATTAGACACAGAAATATATATCATTTATATAATATTCACACCCCTGAGTCAATAGAATCATCTTTGGCAGCAATTTTATTTTATCAATTTTAGAATAAGGCTCTAACGTTAAAAAAAGTGGAAAAAGTCTTTCGTTATTCAGACTTCTTGACTTTTTCCATATTTTGTTACTTTACAGCATTATTCTAACATGTTTTTAGGCATTTTACAAAATGTATTTAAATCACGGTACTCAGACCCATTGATTAAACAAATGTTCCTCATCAATTGAACTCCTGTGTGGCTCAGTCGGTAGAGCATGGCGCTTGCAACGCCAAGCGTTGTGGACCAAGAACCCGCTGGGGCCACCCATATGTAAAAAGTAGTGGCCCCAGCCGACTTGTAAGTCGCTTTGGACAAAAGCGTCTGCTAAATGGGATATATTATTATTATTATTATTATTATTACACACAATACCCCATAATGCTAAAGCAAAAAAAGATTTTTTTTAGAAAAAAAAAAAACATGCCTTATTTACATAAGTATTCAAACCCTTCGCTATGAGACTCTAAATTGAGCTCAGGTGCATCCTGATTCCATTGATCATCCTTGAGATGTTTCTACAACTTGATTTGAGTCCACCTGTGGTACATTCAATTGATTAGACGTTTGGAAAAGCACACCCCCGTCTATATAAAGGTCCCACAGTTGACAGTGTATGTCAGAGCAAAAAACAAGCCGTGAGGTCGAAGGAAATATCCGTAGAGCTCCGAGACAGGATTGTGTCGAGGCACAGATCTGGGGAAGGATACCAAAACATTTCTATAGCATTGAAGATCCCCAAGAACACAGTGGACTCCATCATTCTTAAATGGAAGGAGTTTTGAACCACCAAGACTCTTCATCGAGCCGCCCAGCCAAGCTGAGCAATCGGGAGAGAAGGGCCTTGGTCAGGGAGGTGACCAAGAACCCGATGGTTACTCTGACAGAGCTCTAGAGTTCCTCTGTGGAGATGCGAGAACCTTCCAGAAGGACAACCATCTCTGTAGCACTCCACCAATCAGGCCTTTATGGTAGAGACGCCAGACGGGCCTTTTACTGAGAAGTGGCGTCCATGACAGCCTGCTTGGAGCCAAAAGACTCTCAGGCCATTAAACAGAAACAAGATTTTCTGGTCTGATGAAGCCAAGATTGAACTCTTTGGCCTGAATGCCAAGCGTCACGTCTGGAGGAAACCTGGCAGAATCCCCACGATATATATATCATAGACATTTATCATTACATTTCAAATATCATATTAATATTGTTGCTTGCTGACTGGCGGGACAGAAGAGGACAGCATTTCAATAACGGTATTAAACAGCTCAATAACGGTATTAAACAGTTCAATAACGTATTAAACAGCTCAATAACGTATTAAACAGCTCAATAACGTATTAAACAGCTCAATAACGTATTAAACAGCTCAATAACGGAATTAAACAGCTCAATAACGTATTAAACAGCTCAATAACGTATTAAACAGCTCAATAACGTATTAAACAGCTCAATAACGGAATTAAACAGCTCAATAATGTATTAAACAGCTCAATAACATATTAAACAGTTCAATAACGGAATTAAACAGTTCAATAACGTATTAAACAGCTCAATAACGTATTAAACAGCTCAATAACGTATTAAACAGCTCAATAACGGTATTAAACAGCTCAATAATGGAATTAAACAGTTCAATAATGTATTAAACAGTTCAATAACGTATTAAACAGCTCAATAACGTATTAAACAGCTCAATAACGTATTAAACAGCTCAATAACGGTATTAAACAGCTCAATAATGGAATTAAACAGCTCAATAATGTATTAAACAGTTCAATAACGTATTAAACAGCTCAATAACGTATTAAACAGCTCAATAACGTATTAAACAGTTCAATAACGTATTAAACAGCTCAATAACGTATTAAACAGTTCAATAACGTATTAAACAGCTCAATAACGTATAAACAGCTCAATAACGTATTAAACAGTTCAATAACGTATTAAACAGTTCAATAACGTATTAAACAGCTCAATAACGTATTAAACAGCTCAATAACGTATTAAACAGCTAAATAACGGAATTAAACAGCTCAATAACGTATTAAACAGCTCAATAACGTATTAAACAGCTCAATAACGTATTAAACAGCTAAATAACGGAATTAAACAGCTCAATAATGTATTAAACAGCTCAATAATGAATTAAACAGCTCAATAATGTAGTAAACAGCTCAATAACGTATTAAACAGCTAAATAACGGAATTAAACAGCTCAATAATGTATTAAACAGCTCAATAATGAATTAAACAGCTCAATAACGTATTAAACAGCTCAATAACGTGTTAAACAGCTCAATAACGTGTTAAACAGTTCAATAATGTATTAAACAGCTCAATAAAGGAATTAAACAGCTCAATCACATGTTGAGTTGACTGTGTTTTCAACCAGCAACGATCATTAAAATTACACCGACCAACATGTACCCACTTGTCCAGCGTTAGTTTCAATCAGCTGTTGTAGAATACGATGACAACCCGTTGATCGGGCACCGGGCCTTTCGTCCTCCGTTAGTGAAGAAACTTACTCACCCCGTTGTTAAAGTACGTTTCCAACATTCTGATTCCACAGTCCTTCCTCTTCTCATCCGGAGCGAGCTGGTACAGGGCCTGGCAGGGGAGAGACACTGTTACAAACATGATACCCACTGTCCATACATCCACCACAGCACGATGTCTCCATAGAACTACAACACCACAGCATGATGTCTCCATAGAACTACAACACCACAGCGCGATGTCTCCATAGAACTACAACACCACAGCGCGATGTCTCCATAGAACTACAACACCACAGCACGATGTCTCCATAGAACTACAACACCACAGCGCGATGTCTCCATAGAACTACAACACCACAGCGATGTCTCCATAGAACTACAACACCACAGCGCGATGTCTCCATAGAACTACAACACCACAGCGTGATGTCTCCATAGAACTACAACACCACAGCGTGATGTCTCCATAGAACTACAACACCACAGCGTGATGTCTCCATAGAACTACAACACCACAGCACGATGTCTCCATAGAACTACAACACCACAGCGTGATGTCTCCATAGAACTACAACACCACAGCACGATGTCTCCATAGAACTACAACACCACAGCACGATGTCTCCATAGAACTACAACACCACAGCGTGATGTCTCCATAGAACTACAACACCACAGCGTGATGTCTCCATAGAACTACAACACCACAGCACGATGTCTCCATAGAACTACAACACCACAGCGTGATGTCTCCTTAGAACTACAACACCACAGCACGATGTCTCCATAGAACTACAACACCACAGCGTGATGTCTCCATAGAACTACAACACCACAGCACGATGTCTCCATAGAACTACAACACCACAGCGCGATGTCTCCATAGAACTACAACACCACAGCACGATGTCTCCATAGAACTACAACACCACAGCACGATGTCTCCATAGAACTACAACACCACAGCGATGTCTCCATAGAACTACAACACCACAGGATGATGTCATCATATGATAACTAGAACACCACAGGATGATGTCATCATATAATTAGAACACCACAGGATGATGTCATCATATAATTAGAACACCACAGGATGATGTCATCATATAATTAGAAAACCACAGGATGATGTCATCATATGATAACTAGAACACCACAGGATGATGTCATCATATAATTAGAACACCACAGGATGATGTCATCATATAATTAGAACACCACAGGATGATGTCATCATATGATAACTAGAACACCACAGGATGATGTCATCATATAATTAGAACACCACAGGATGATGTCATCATAGAATTAGAACACCACAGGATGATGTCATCATATAACTACAACACCACAGGATGATGTCATCATATGATAACTAGAACACCACAGGATGATGTCATCATATGATAACTAGAACACCACAGGATGATGTCATCATATGATAACTAGAACACCACAGGATGATGTCATCATATGATAACTAGAACACCACAGGATGATGTCATCATATGATAACTAGAACACCACAGGATGATGTCATCATATGATAACTACAACACCACAGGATGATGTCATCATATGATAACTAGAACACCACAGGATGATGTCATCATATAATTAGAACACCAGAGGATGATGTCATCATATGATAACTAGAACACCACAGGATGATGTCATCATATAATTAGAACACCAGAGGATGATGTCATCATATGATAACTAGAACACCACAGGATGATGTCATCATAGAATTTGAACACCACAGGATGATGTCATCATATGATAACTAGAACACCACAGGATGATGTCATCATATGATAACTACAACACCACAGGATGATGTCATCATAGAATTAGAACACCACAGGATGATGTCATCATATGATAACTGCAACACCACAGGATGATGTCATCATATAATTAGAACACCACAGGATGATGTCATCATATGATAACTAGAACACCACAGGATGATGTCATCATATGATAACTAGAACACCACAGGATGATGTCATCATATGATAACTACAACACCACAGGATGATGTCATCATAGAATTAGAACACCACAGGATGATGTCATCATATGATAACTACAACACCACAGGATGATGTCATCATATGATAACTAGAACACCACAGGATGATGTCATCATATGATAACTACAACACCACAGGATGATGTCATCATATAACTAGAACACCACAGGATGATGTCATCATAGAATTAGAACACCACAGGATGATGTCATCATATGATAACTAGAACACCACAGGATGATGTCATCATATGATAACTAGAACACCACAGAATGATGTCATCACATGATAACTACAACACCACAGGATGATGTCATCATATAATTAGAACACCACAGGATGATGTCATCATATAATTAGAACACCACAGGATGATGTCATCATATGATAACTAGAACACCACAGGATGATGTCATCATATAATTAGAACACCACAGGATGATGTCATCATATAATTAGAACACCACAGGATGATGTCATCATATGATAACTACAACACCACAGGATGATGTCACCGACAATAACACAGTCAGAGAAACAAAATGGCCACCGGCCAATAGGAACAGAGTGCCATTCGGGCCTCGACTAACACCACTGTTCAGTTCACGATGGACCGGTCTGTCTGTGAACCAAGTTGACCGAACATGGAGATGGTTTAGAGAACAGACTAATGTTGCTGTTCACTAAACAAGCAGTGGGTTTTTTTCAGTGTTTTTATTTTTTCATTTCTCAGACACCTCCAGGGGCCCGGGACACAAGCCTGGGCCTGTGTTAGTCCACCTACCCAGGGGACAGGCCTCTGACGTGGGTTTAACCTCATGGAGAGGGCGCATGGAGGAGGAGGGGCAAATGTTTTTCTGACAGGCTCCCCTTCCAGCGCTCATGCCCCATCCCTCCCAAGCTCTCTCTCTCTCTCATTCTCTCCCCCCTCTCACTTCCTCTCTCTCTTTCTCTCATTTCCAGTCCTTTGACTCCCAGGCCCCCCAAGACCCCCCCCCCCCCCCCCACATCTGCATGCCCAAACTCAAGCCCAGTCCTTTCTCATGGGAGCTAGCAGAGGAAGCAGGAAAAGGAGGGGGGGGTTGAGAGGAAATTGAGGGGGAGAGAGAGAAACAGACAGAGAGCGAGACAAAGAGAGAGAGAGAAACAGACAGAGAGCGAGACAAAGAGAGAGAGAAACAGACAGAGAGTGAGACAAAGAGAGAGAGAAACAGACAGAGAGCGAGACAGAGAAACAGACAGAGCGAGACAGAGAGAGAAACAGACAGAGAGAGACAGAGAGAGAAACAGACAGAGAGAGAGACAAAGAGAGAGAGAGAGAAACAGACAGAGAGAGACAAAGAGAGAGAGAGAAACAGACAGAGAGCGAGACAGAGAGAGAGAGAAACAGACAGAGAGCGAGACAAAGAGAGAGAGAAACAGACAGAGAGCGAGACAAAGAGAGAGAGAAACAGACAGAGAGCGAGACAGAGAGAGAGAGAAACAGACAGAGAGCGAGACAGAGAAACAGACAGAGCGAGACAGAGAGAAACAGACAGAGCGAGACAGAGAGAGAGAGAAACAGACAGAGAGCGAGATAGAGAAACAGACAGAGCGAGACAGAGAGAGAAACAGACAGAGAGCGAGACAAAGAGAGAGAGAAACAGACAGAGAGAGAGACAAAGAGAGAGAGAAACAGACAGAGAGCGAGAGAGAGAAACATACAGAGAGCGAGACAGAGAGAGAGAGAGAAATCGTGGGAGAGAGGGATAGCGACAGACAGATAGAGACAGATAGAAATGTCTTACCACAGAGTCC
>NW_027008682.1:17500-30000 GCF_036934945.1 Oncorhynchus masou masou
ACACAGAGAGAGAGAGAGAGAGAGAGAGAGAGAGAGAGAGACACAGAGAGAGAGAGAGAGAGAGACACAGAGAGAGAGAGACCAAGGGAGAGGAAATGTGGGTGAGGCAGAGTGAAGAGGAGAAATTGTAAAATGAGGGAGAAATATGAAGAAAGTATGAAGAAAGTAGGAGATACACAGAGAGAAACAGAGACACACAGAAACACACAGAGACACACAACAGAGACACACACAGAGACACACAGAGAGAAACAGAGAGACACACAGAGAGAAACAGAGACACACAGAAACACACAGAAACACACAACAGAGACACACATAGAGACACACATAGAGACACACATAGAGACACACACAGAGACACACACAGAGACACACACAGAGACACACAGAGACACACAGAGAGACACACAGAGAGAAACAGAGACACACAGAGACGCACACAGAGACACAGCAGCAGTTACAGAATGGTGTGGGTTACAGAATGGTGTGGGCCTACCCCCAGTTACAGAATGGTGTGGGCCTACCCCCAGTTACAGAATGGTGTGGGCCTACCCCAGTTACAGAATGGTGTGGGCCTACCCCTAGTTACAGAATGGTGTGGGCCTACCCCCAGTTACAGAATGGTGTGGGCCTACCCCTAGTTACAGAATGGTGTGGGCCTACCCCCAGTTACAGAATGGTGTGGGTCTACCCCCAGTTACAGAATGGTGTGGGCCTACCCCAAGTTACAGAATGGTGTGGGTTACAGAATGGTGTGGGCCTACCCCCAGTTACAGAATGGTGTGGGCCTACCCCTAGTTACAGAATGGTGTGGGCCTACCCCCAGTTACAGAATGGTGTGGGCCTACCCCCAGTTACAGAATGGTGTGGGCCTAACCCCAGTTACAGAATGGTGTGGGCCTAACCCCAGTTACAGAATGGTGTGGGCCTACCCCAGTTACAGAATGGTGTGGGCCTACCCCCAGTTACAGAATGGTGTGGGCCTAACCCCAGTTACAGAATGGTGTGGGCCTACCCCCAGTTACAGAATGGTGTGGGCCTACCCCCAGTTACAGAATGGTGTGGGCCTACCCCCAGTTACAGAATGGTGTGGGCCTACCCCAGTTACAGAATGGTGTGGGCCTACCCCCAGTTACAGAATGGTGTGGGCCTACCCCTAGTTACAGAATGGTGTGGGCCTACCCCCAGTTACAGAATGGTGTGGGCCTACCCCCAGTTACAGAATGGTGTGGGCCTACCCCCAGTTACAGAATGGTGTGGGCCTACCCCCAGTTACAGAATGGTGTGGGCCTACCCCCAGTTACAGAATGGTGTGGGCCTACCCCAGTTACAGAATGGTGTGGGCCTACCACCAGTTACAGAATGGTGTGGGCCTACCCCCAGTTACAGAATGGTGTGGACCGACCCCCAGTTACAGAATGGTGTGGACCGACCCCCAGTTACAGAATGGTGTGGGCCTACCCCCAGTTACAGAATGGTGTGGGACCTACCCCAGTTACAGAATGGTGTGGGCCTACCCCTAGTTACAGAATGGTGTGGGTTACAGAATGGTGTGGACCGACCCCCAGTTACAGAATGGTGTGGGCCTACCCCCAGTTACAGAATGGTGTGGGCCGACCCCCAGTTACAGAATGGTGTGGGTTACAGAATGGTCTGAGCCAGACCACTGATTGGCCAGTTCATTCCCCTCAGGAGGATGACATCATCCTATATGAGAAAGTAGCGAGCCAACGGTCTCTTTGAGACGCGTGGTTCTGAAGTGTTTTCTCTCCAAGTTCTGATTTCATCACAAAATACAAGTAGAGGATTAAATCAACAACATTACGAGTTAACAGAATATTGACTTTTTAAAACAAGTGAGATTTTCACTGGACAGTTAAAGTTTTTATATAGATCAGCAAGAGACACGGATCACTGAAAGACCCGAGCAGACACAACAAAGATATAGTTTGTGTGTGTGTGTGTGTGTGTGTGTGTGTGTGTGTGTGTGTGTGTGTGTGTGTGTGTGTAATTACGCAATCAGAACATCTGCAATACAGTCATGTATTACGGTCTATAACACAGGAAACACCGAAAGGTCCACTCTCCCACACACTCTCACACACACACACTCTCTCTCACACCCCCCCCCCCCCACACACAACCTCTGGAGGAGCTGCACGGGGAATGTATTGGCTGCATCCCAAATTCCACTCTAATCCCTAGATAGTGCACTACTTTTGACCAGAGTTGGCACCCTAATTCCTAGATAGTGCACTACTTTTGACCAGAGTTAGCACCCTAATCCCTAGATAGCGCACTACTTCTGTCCAGGGAATCTGGTGCAATTTATTTTTCATTTAATCAATATGGAAGCCAAATGTCAAAATCTGTTTTCATAGCGCACACACACACACACACACACACACACACACACACACACCCCAGATTTGTCATGAAACCAGACTCTTGACTTCCATAGCGATAACAGGTTTAGTATCGCGATCCTCCACACCAACACGAAACCAACAACATATTATTTTATCCTACTGATCGACAAGCATAGAAGAACTAAATGTTTTTTTTATTTTATCCAAAAAAAGAGGACGCTGTCTCTTTAAGACGTTTGCATAGAAGAAGTACTAAATGTTTTTTCTTTTATAAAAAAAGAGGATGCTGTCTCTTTAAGACGTTTGCATAGAAGAAGAACTAAATGTTTTATCTTTTATAAAAAAAGAGGACGCTGTCTCTTTAAGACGTTTGCATAGAAGAAGTACTAAATGTTTTTTCTTTTATAAAAAAAGAGGACGCTGTCTCTTTAAGACGTTTGCATAGAAGAAGAACTAAATGTTTTTTCTTTTATAAAAAAAGAGGACGCTGTCTCTTTAAGACGTTTGCATAGAAGAAGAACTAAATGTTTTTTCTTTAAAAATAAAAAAAAAGGGACGCTGTCTCTTTAAGACCCAGGACCGACTTCACTCATAGAGGATCAGGGAGGGAGAGATGATCAAGTGAATGAATAAGGTTTCTGGTGACGATCAAGCTTTGAATATCAACACATGTAGCTTTTTTGGTTGGTATATTATCACAAAGTACGAGGAGTAGTGAATGTTAGCTCTGGCTGTTAGCTCTGGCTGTTAGCTCTGGCTGTTAGCTCTGGCTGTTAGCTCTGGCTGTTAGCTGGAAGCTACCGCTATCTTCTAGCATTGTCAAGTTATTCTAGCCTGTAATGGACATTGTTTTGCGAACAGTAATTAACACTTTCAACATTTCCACAAGTGTGTAAAGGGGACATGGTCTGCGCTGACAGACTTGATCCTCCTCCAATCAGCAGACGACGTGAGACACATTGACAGGAAGTACCGAAAGTTATAGAACCGTTACTCATGTTCTCTGGTATCGAAAAAGCTGAGAAGTTTTGGAATACTGAGTCACACTGACACACACACACACACACTTCCTGTCCCCACCCTGTGACTGTGGCGAGAAACAGGAAGGAAGTCCACTTCCTCTCTGACAGACACACCCCAGTGACACACACACACACACACACACACACACGATCATTCACACACACACAGGCATGAACGTACACACACACACACACACACACACACAGTCTTGTACAACTAACCTTGTGGGGACACATAATTCAGTCCCATTCTAAATCCTGTTATTCCCCTAACTCTAACCTTAACCTCCTAGAAATAGAATTTGACCTTGTGAGGACCTCTGGTATAGTTAAATAAGTCCACACACACACTCTCAATGTAGACTGGTGTAGAATCTGCCAAAAGGCCACATGGACGGTCGAAGGAATGTTGGAGCAATTTATAGTAGTTACAGACTGATGAACAGTCCTCTCCCTCACACACACACACACACACACACACACACACACACACACACACACACACACACACACTACAGTGTCGTCATACCACTGGCTTATACCACTAACAGTCAGTAACACACAGTGTTGTGATACCACTAACAGTCAGTAACACACAGTGTTGTGATACCACTAACAGTCAGTAACACACAGTGTTGTGATACCACTAACAGTCAGTAACACACAGTGTTGTGATACACACAGTCAGTAACACAGTAACACACAGTGTTGTGATACCCATAACAGTCAGTAACACACAGTCAGTAACACAGTGTTGTGATACCACTAACAGTCAGTAACACACAGTGTTGTGATACCACTAACAGTCAGTAACACACAGTCAGTAACACACAGTGTTGTGATACCACTAACAGTCAGTAACACACAGTGTTGTGATACCACTAACAGTCAGTAACACACAGTGTTGTGATACCACTAACAGTCAGTAACACACAGTCAGTAACACACAGTGTTGTGATACCACTAACAGTCAGTAACACACAGTGTTGTGATACCACTAACAGTCAGTAACACACAGTGTTGTGATACCACTAACAGTCAGTAACACACAGTGTTGTGATACCACTAACAGTCAGTAACACACAGTGTTGTAATACCACTAACAGTCAGTAACACACAGTGTTGTGATACCACTAACAGTCAGTAACACACAGTGTTGTGATACCACTAACAGTCAGTAACACACAGTGTTGTGATACCACTAACAGTCAGTAACACAGTGTTGTGATACCACTAACAGTCAGTAACACACAGTCAGTAACACACAGTGTTGTGATACCACTAACAGTCAGCAACACACAGTCAGTAACACACAGTGTTGTGATACCACTAACAGTCAGTAACACAGTGTTGTGATACCACTAACAGTCAGTAACACACAGTGTTGTGATACCACTAACAGTCAGTAACACAGTGTTGTGATACCCATAACAGTCAGTAACACACAGTGTTGTGATACCACTGCAGATCAGTAACCGATGGTGAGGCAGTAAAGCTCTTCACACAGACTGATGTGGGGAAGTTTCAACATCTCCTTCCATTTCTTACTGCGCCTAACAGTCAGTCCTCTTCCCTCCTCCACCTAGACACACAGGGGGAGAGAGAGAGAGTTAGAGAGAGAGAGTCAGAGGGGAGAGAGTGTTGTGAGAGAGAGAGTCAGTAACACAGTGGGAGGGTCAGAGAGTCAGGGGGAGAGTAACACACAGGGTGTTGTGATACCACTAACAGTCAGGGAGAGAGAGGAGGGGAGAGAGAGAGAGAGAGAGAGAGAGAGGAGGGGGAGAGTCAGGGAGGGGATACCACTAACAGAGAGAGGGGGAGTAACACACAGTGTTGGATACCACTAACAGTCAGTAACACAGTGTTGTGAGTCAGAGAGTAAGACACAGGAGGGGAGAGAGAGACAGGAGTGTTGTGAGAGAGAGAGCAGGAGTGTTGGATACCACTAACAGTCAGAGAGTGATACCACTAACAGTCAGTAACAGGAGTGTTGGATACCACTAACAGAGAGAGAGTGTTGGGGAGGGGAGGGTAACCACCTCCAAGGGAGAGAGAGAGAGAGAGACAGGAGGGGAGAGAGAGAGAGAGACCAGGAGGGGAGAGAGAGATGTGGGGAGAGGGGAGGAGGGGAGAGAGAGAGAGAGAGACAGGAGGGGAGAGAGAGAGCGAGAGAGAGGAGGGGAGAGAGAGAGAGAGACAGGAGGGGAGAGAGAGAGAGACAGGGGGGGGAGAGAGAGAGAGACAGGAGGGGAGGAGAGAGAGGAGGGGAGACAGGAGAGGAGGGGAGAGAGAGAGAGACAGGAGGGGAGAGAGAGAGAGAGAGGGGAGAGGGAGAGAGAGAGAGGAGGGGGAGAAAACAGAGGTTAGCTTACATTAGAGACATTTCCCACACATCTCATATCAGAAACAACAATATTTTAAATCAGTATTTCAACATCCACAACAACATCTATTTTTATTTTTATTTTTTTTACCTTTATTTAACCAGGCAAGTCAGTTAAGAACAAATTCTTATTTTCAATGACGGCCTGGGAACAGTGGGTTAACTGCCTGTTCAGGGGCAGAACGACAGATTTGTACCTTGTCAGCTCGGGGTTTGAACAATCGCAACCTTCCAACTTACTAGTCCAACAATCTAACCACTAGGCTACCCTGCCGCCCCATCTAGTTGGTCCTTACAGACTGACAGGACAATCACAGGATATAAACAACAACAACAACAACAACAACATCTAGCTGGTCCTTACAAACTGACAGGACAATCACAGGATATAAACAACAACAACAACAACAACAACAACATCTAGCTGGCCCTTACAGAGACTGACAGGACAATCACAGGATGGTCCTTACAGACTGACAGGAAAACAACAACAACAACAACATCTAGCTGGCCCTTACAGACTGACAGGACAATCACAGGATATAAACAACAACAACAACATCTAGCTGGCCCTTACAGACTGACAGGACAATCACAGGATATAAACAACAACAACAACAACATCTAGCTGGTCCTTACAGACTGACAGGACAATCACAGGATATAAACAACAACAACAACAACATCTAGCTGGTCCTTACAGACTGACAGGACAATCACAGGATATAAACAACAACAACAACAACAACATCTAGCTGGTCCTTACAGACTGACAGGACAATCACAGGATATAAACAACAACAACAACAACAACAACATCTAGCTGGCCCTTACAGACTGACAGGACAATCACAGGATATAAACAACAACAACAACAACAACAACATCTAGCTGGCCCTTACAGACTGACAGGACAATCACAGGATATAAACAACAACAACAACAACATCTAGCTGGTCCTTACAGACTGACAGGACAATCACAGGATATAAACAACAACAACAACAACATCTAGCTGGCCCTTACAGACTGACAGGACAATCACAGGATATAAACAACAACAACAACATCTAGCTGGTCCTTACAGACTGACAGGACAATCACAGGATATAAACAACAACAACAACAACAACATCTAGCTGGCCCTTACAGACTGACAGGACAATCACAGGATATAAAAACAACAACAACAACAACAACATCTAGCTGGCCCTTACAGACTGACAGGACAATCACAGGATATAAACAACAACAACAACAACACATCTAGCTGGCAACTATAAACCACAACTCAGTGTCTGTGTGTGTGTGATGAGAATAGCCAGCTGTACACACACACACACACACACACACACACACACACACACGCACACACACACACACACACACACACGCACACACACACGACATGTTGAAAGGATAGTGGGTCACAAAGACGGTCCGAGTTTGACCGTGAAACGACTCCTAAAGTGTTCCAAGAAAAACACACATCTTATTTAAGGGTCTTTTAGTTGACCTTTCCCCCTCTGGCGGAGGACAACGACCCCCTCTGACTCTGGGGGACTAGTAGGGTCAGGGGTTAGAGGTCAACAGCAGTGGTGTAAAATACTTATCTGTCCTTTACTATTTACGGCAACGTTTCCTTCACTACATTCCTAAAAGAAGATAACTGACTACTTTCTCACGTCGTACATTTTCCCTGACACCCACTTATCAAGAAAACATCCCTGGTCCTCCCTACTGCCTCTGATCTGGAGGACTCACTAAACAGAGAACATCCCTGGTCATCCCTACTGACTCTGATCTGGAGGACTCACTAAACAGAGAACATCCCTGGTCGTCCCTACTGCCTCTGATCTGGAGGACTCACGAAACAGAGAACATCCCTGGTCATCCCTACTGACTCTGATCTGGAGGACTCACTAAACAGAGAACATCCCTGGTCATCTCTACTGCCTCTGATCTGGAGGACTCACTAAACAGAGAACATCCCTGGTCATCCCTACTGACTCTGATCTGGAGGTCTCACTAAACAGAGGACATCCCTGGTCATCCCTACTGACTCTGATCTGGAGGTCTCACTAAACAGAGAACATCCCTGGTCGTCCCTACTGCCTCTGATCTGGAGGTCTCACTAAACAGAGAACATCCCTGGTCATCCCTA
The DNA here is from genome assembly GCF_036934945.1 of Oncorhynchus masou masou. Classification (NCBI taxonomy): domain Eukaryota; kingdom Metazoa; phylum Chordata; class Actinopteri; order Salmoniformes; family Salmonidae; genus Oncorhynchus; species Oncorhynchus masou. The sequence continues at coordinate 25,442 of NW_027008682.1, forward strand.
CTGACTCTGATCTGGAGGTCTCACTAAACAGAGAACATCCCTGGTCATCCCTACTGACTCTGATCTGGAGGTCTCACTAAACAGAGAACATCCCTGTCATCCCTACTGCCTCTGTCCCTACTGTCTCTGATCTGGAGGTCTCACTAAACAGAGAACATCCCTGGTCATCCTTACTGCCTCTGATCTGGAGGACTCACTAAACAGAGAACATCCCTACTGCCTCTGATCTGGTGGACTCACTAAACAGAGAACATCCCTGGTCCTCCCTACTGCCTCTGATCTGGAGGACTCACTAAACACAAATGCTTAGTTTGTAAATTATGTCTGAGTGTTGGAGTGGAGCCCCCTGGATATCAGTCCCCCCCACACACAAAAACATGTTGCTGTCTGGTTTGCTTAATATAAGGAATTTGAAATCAATTATACTTTCACTTTTGATACTTAAGTACATTTTAAACCAAATACTTTTAGAGTCTTACTGAAGTAGTATCTTACTGGGTGACTTTTACTTGAGTAATTTTCTATTAAGGTATTTGTACTTTTACTCAAGTATGACAATTAGGTACCTGTTCCACCACTCAGACTGGTGGTTCTCCTATGACCCCTTCAGGGGTTCTAGTAAGGTCAGGGGTCAGAGGTCATCAGACTGGTGGTTCTCCTATGACCCCTTCAGGTCAGGGGTCAGAGGTCATCAGACTGGTGGTTCTCCTAGTAAGGTCAGGGGTCAGAGGTCATCAGACTGGTGGTTCTCCTATGACCTTTTCAGGGAGTTCTAGTAAGGTCAGGGGTTAGAGGTCATCAGACTGGTGGTTCTCCTATGACCCCCTCACGGAGACAAGTAAGGTCAGGGGTTAGAGGTCATCAGACTGGTGGTTCTCCTATGACCTTTTCAGGGGTTCTAGTAAGGTCAGGGGTTAGAGGTCATCAGACTGGTGGTTCTCCTATGACCTTTTCAGGGGTTCTAGTAAGGTCAGGGGTTAGAGGTCATCAGACTGGTGGTTCTCCTATGACCTTTTCTCTAGTAAGGTCAGGGGTTAGAGGTCATCAGACTGGTGGTTCTCCTATGACCCCTTCAGGGGTTCTAGTAAGGTCAGGGGTTAGAGGTCATCAGACTGGTGGTTCTCCTATGACCCCTTCAGGGAGACTAGTAAGGTCAGGGGTTAGAGGTCATCAGACTGGTGGTTCTCCTATGACCTTTTCAGGGGTTCTAGTAAGGTCAGGGGTTAGAGGTCATCAGACTGGTGGTTCTCCTATGACCTTTTCAGGGGTTCTAGTAAGGTCAGGGGTTAGAGGTCATCAGACTGGTGGTTCTCCTATGACCCTTCACTTCTAGTAAGGTCAGGGAGGTCATCAGACTGGTGGTTCTCCTATGACCCCCTCAGGGAGACAAGTAAGGTCAGGGGTTATCTCAGACTGGTGGTTCCCTATGACCTACTACAGGGACCGAGGACCCTGCGGAGGGATATCTTCTACAGGGACCGAGGGACCCCTGCGGAGGGATATCTTCTACAGGGACCGAGGGACCCCAGGGACCGAGGGAGGGATATCTTCTACAGGGACCGAGGGACCCCTGTGGAGGGATATCTACTACAGGGACCGAGGGACCCCTGCGGAGGGATATCTTCTACGAGGGACCCCTGCGGGGGATATCTTCTACAGGGACCCCTGCGGAGGGATATCTTCTACAGGGACCGAGGGACCCCTGCGGAGGGATATCTTCTACAGGGACCCCTGCGGAGGGATATCTTCTACAGGGGACCCCTGCGGAGGGACGGGGACCCCTGCGGAGGGATATCTTCTACAGGGACGGAGGGATATCTTCACTGGGACCCCTCTGGAGGGATATCTCTATGGGGACCGAGGGACCCCCGGAGGCATCTCATATAGGGAGGAGGCATCTCACAGGGGACCCCTGAGGACAGCATCTCATATAGGGGACAGCATCTCATAGGGACCCCTGCGGAGCATCTCATATAGGGGACAGCATCTCATATAGGGACCTGCGGAGGGCATCTCATATAGAGGACCGAGGGATATCTCTACAGGGACCGAGGACAGCATCTCTATACAGGGACAGCATCTCATATAGAGGACAGCATCTCATATAGAGGACATAGAGGACAGCATCTCATATAGAGACAGCATCTCATATAGAGGACAACATCTCATATAGAGGACAGCATCTCATATAGAGGACATAGAGGACAGCATCTCATATAGAGGACAGCATCTCATATAGAGGACAGCATCTCATATAGAGGACAGCATCTCATATAGAGGACAGCATCTCATATAGAGGACATAGAGGACAGCATCTCATATAGAGGACATAGAGGACAGCATCTCATATAGAGGACAGCATCTCATATAGAGGACAGCATCTCATATAGAGGGACCAGCATCTCATATAGAGGACCAGCATCTCATATAGAGGACAGCATCTCATATAGAGGACAGCATCTCATATAGAGACCAGCATCTCATATAGAGACCAGCATCTCATATAGAGGACAGCATCTCATATAGAGGACAGCATCTCATATAGAGGACAGCATCTCATATAGAGGACAGCATCTCATATAGAGGACAGCATCTCATATAGAGGACAGCATCTCATATAGAGGACAGCATCTCATATAGAGACCAGCATCTCATATAGAGGACAGCATCTCATATAGAGGACAGCATCTCATATAGAGACCAGCATCTCATATAGAGGACAGCATCTCATATAGAGGACAGCATCTCATATAGAGACCAGCATCTCATAGAGGACAGCATCTCATATAGAGGACAGCATCTCATATAGAGGACAGCATCTCATATAGAGGACAGCATCTCATATAGAGGACAGCATCTCATATAGAGGACAGCATCTCATATAGACATAGAGGACAGCATCTCATATAGAGGACAGCATCTCATATAGAGACCAGCATCTCATATAGAGGACAGCATCTCATATAGAGACCAGGACAGCATCTCATATAGAGGACAGCATCTCATATAGAGGACAGCATCTCATATAGAGGACAGCATCTCATATAGAGGACAGCATCTCATATAGAGACCAGCATCTCATATAGAGGACAGCATCTCATATAGAGGACAGCATCTCATATAGAGGACAGCATCTCATATAGAGGACAGCATCTCATATAGAGGACATAGAGGACAGCATCTCATATAGAGACCAGCATCTCATATAGAGACAGCATCTCATATAGAGGACAGCATCTCATATAGAGACAGCATCTCATATAGAGGACAGCATCTCATATAGAGGACAGCATCTCATATAGAGGACATAGAGGACAGCATCTCATATAGAGGACAGCATCTCATATAGAGGCACATATAGAGGACAACATCTCATATAGAGGACAGCATCTCATATAGAGACCAGCATCTCATATAGAGGACAGCATCTCATATAGAGGACAGCATCTCATATAGAGACCAGCATCTCATATAGAGGACAGCATCTCATATAGAGGACAGCATCTCATATAGAGGACAGCATCTCATATAGAGACAGCATCTCATATAGAGGACAGCATCTCATATAGAGGACAGCATCTCATATAGAGGACAGCATCTCATATAGAGGACAGCATCTCATATAGAGACAGCATCTCATATAGAGACCAGCATCTCATATAGAGACAGACATAGAGGACATCTCATATAGAGAGAGGACAGCATCTCATATAGAGGACAGCATCTCATATAGAGGACATAGAGGACAGCATCTCATATAGAGGACAGCATCTCATATAGAGGACAGCATCTCATATAGAGGACAGCATCTCATATAGAGGACAGCATCTCATATAGAGGACAGCATCTCATATAGGACAGCATCTCATATAGAGGACATAGAGACCAGCATCTCATATAGAGGACAGCATCTCATATAGAGGACATAGAGGACAGCATCTCATATAGAGGACAGCATCTCATATAGAGGACAGCATCTCATATAGAGACCAGCATCTCATATAGAGGACAGCATCTCATATAGAGACCAGCATCTCATATAGAGGACAGCATCTCATATAGAGGACAGCATCTCATATAGAGGACAGCATCTCATATAGAGGACAGCATCTCATATAGAGGACAGCATCTCATATAGAGGACATAGAGGACAGCATCTCATATAGAGGACAGCATCTCATATAGAGGACAACATCTCATATAGAGGACAACATCTCATATAGAGACCAGCATCTCATATAGAGACCAGCATCTCATATAGAGACCAGCATCTCATATAGAGGACAGCATCTCATATAGAGGACAACATCTCATATAGAGGACAGCATCTCATATAGAGGACAGCATCTCATATAGAGGACAGCATCTCATATAGAGGACAGCATCTCATATAGAGGACATAGAGGACAGCATCTCATATAGAGGACAGCATCTCATATAGAGGACAGACCAGCATCTCATATAGAGGACAGCATCTCATATAGAGACCAGCATCTCATATAGAGGACATAGAGGACAGCATCTCATATAGAGGACAGCATCTCATATAGAGGACATAG
>NW_027008682.1:35000-55000 GCF_036934945.1 Oncorhynchus masou masou
TATCAGTATAGGCAGGTCAGTCACCAGACAGACAGTCAGAACCGTGCACTAGGTCTATCTATCAGTATAGGCAGGTCAGTCACCAGACAGACAGACAGAACCGTGCACTAGGTCTATCTATCAGTATAGGCAGGTCAGTCACCAGACAGACAGACAGAACCGTGCACTAGGTCTATCTATCAGTATAGGCAGGTCAGTCACCAGACAGACAGACAGAACCGTGCACTAGGTCTATCTATCAGTATAGGCAGACAGACACCAGACAGACAGACAGAACCGTGCACTAGGTCTATCTATCAGTATAGGCAGGTCAGACACCAGACAGACAGAACCGTGCACTAGGTCTATCTATCAGTATAGGAAGGTCAGACCTCTCTCTCTCTCCCAGCCAGGGGAGAGAGAGATCGGGCCAGCCAGGGAGAGAGAGAGTTTCTCTAGCGGACCAGCCAGGGAGAGAGAGAGAGGAGCGGGCCAGCCAGGGGACCAGAGAGGAGCGGGCCAGCCAAGGGAGAGAGAGGAGACCGGGCCAGCCAAGGAGAGAGAGAGGAGCGGGCCAAGGGAGAGAGAGAGGGAGCGGGCCAGCCAGGGGGAGAGAGAGAGGAGCGGGCCAGCCAGGGAGAGAGAGAGGAGCGGGCCAGCAGAAAGAGCCATGCTCACATGTCTTGGTAATCTGGATCTCTAATGACAACTTTACCTGCAAAGCCCATCGTCTAGTTAGGTTAAAAGATGACGGAAAAGAACATGTGCTTTCGGTTCGGGATTTTTCTAAATGTTAACGATGCCAATGTTGTTTAAACGTCACACCCCTAACACACGGACATGTACGCCCGCACACACACAGTAAACAAATTCCACTGTAACTGCAAGCTGCCTGGATAGACTTCCTGCTTAGAGAGGAATACAGGTCTGATCAGTCTACTAGAGAGAGGGAGGGATGGGGGGAGAGGGAGGGATGGGGGGAGAGAGAGAGGGGGAGAGACAGCGAAAGGAGAGAGAGAAAGAGAGAGAGAGAGAGAGAGACAGAAGAGAGAGAGAGAGAGAGACAGACAGAAGAGAGAAGACAGAAAGAGAAGAGAGAAGAAGAGAGAGAGAGAGAGAGACAGAAGAGACAGAGAGAGAGAGAGACAGAGAGACAGAGAGACAGAGAGACAGACAGACAGACAGACAGACAGACAGACAGACAGACAGACAGAGAGACAGAGAGACAGAGAGACAGAGAGACAGACAGACAGACAGACAGACAGACAGACAGAGAGACAGAGAGACAGAGAGACAGAGAGACAGACAGACAGACAGACAGACAGACAGACAGTAAACAATATTTGGCTGTAACTGCAAGCTGCCTGGATAGACTTCCTGCTTAGAGGAGGCAATACAGGTCTGATCAGTCTACTGTCTACTAGAGAAGCCAGGAGCCTGGGAGGGGGAGAGAGCAAGGGAAGGGTAGAGGGAAGGCGAGGCAGCGAGAGCCAGTAGGGAAGGAGTAGAGAGGGAAGGCGAGACAGCTAGAGAGAGAGGGAAGTTTGGAGAGAGAGAGACAGGAGAGACAGAGAGACATGGAGAGAGACAAGAGAGAGACAGAGACCTGGTGGTTAGAGGAGGCAGGTAGCCTGGTGGTTAGAGGAGGCAGGTAGCCTGGTGGTTAGAGGAGGCAGGTAGCCTAGTGGCTAGAGGAGGCAGGTAGCCTAGTGGCAGAGGAGGCAGGTAGCCTAGTGGCTAGAGGAGGCAGGTAGCCTAGTGGTTAGAGGAGGCCAGGTAGCCTAGTGGTTAGAGGAGGGAGGTAGCCTAGTGGCTCGAGGAGACAGGTAGCCTAGTGGTTAGAGGAGGCAGGTAGCCTGGTTTTGAGCCTAGACTGGCTAACACTTGTTCTTGTGTGTGTGTGAGTGTGTACAGTAGGGTGTTTCCTGTGAATGACGTCTGTAAAACACACTGTTTTGTGATGGCTCCCTTCATGTGGTTCCCTTCCCACAGTTATTAGACCCACAAAATTGGCTATGACTTGGGAACTGTGACGCATGTGTTGCGTATGTAGCGTTAGCGGCTACCGCTAGCTCCAACCACATCTGTTGTGTATTTAGCATTAGCGGCTACCACTAGCTCCACCCACATCTGTTGCGTGTGTAGCGTTCCTGCGGCTACCGCTAGCGCCAACCACATGCGATGCGTATGTAGCATTAGCAGCTAGGCAGCTAGGTTAGCGTCTTGGCTGACGAGGCCTAAATGGGCATATTTTAACATTGTATGAACATCACAAGGGTGGCTCTGCCAGCTGGCTTATTAAATGTTTTAGAGTCTATTTGTAAAATTACCCATCTTGCATGCTATTATTATACTGTACTTTGTTTAAATGGCTTGACTGTGTCCCAAATGACGAGTCCCTATGTAGTGCATTACTTTTGACCAGGACCTATGGGAAGGGAACAGTGGTGATGCAGTCTTATTATTTCCGATCCAGATACAGGCCTAATAATGTATTTATTTTAAATGCAAGAAAAACATATTTTGAGTACTACCCCTCCCTCTCCAAGCACTACCCAGACCCCTCCTCCTCCAAGCACTACCCAGACCCCTCCTCCACCTAGCACTACCCAGACCCCTCCTCCTCCAAGCACTACCCAGACCCCTCCTCCTCCAAGCACTACCCAGACCCCTCCTCCTCCAAGCACTACCCAGACCCCTCCTCCTCCAAGCACCACACAGACCCCTCCTCCTCCAAGCACTACCCAGACCCCTCCTCCTCCAAGCACTACACAGACCCCTCCTCCTCCAAGCACTACCCAGACCCCTCCTCCACCAAGCACTACCCAGACCCCTCCTCCACCAAGCACTACCCAGACCCCTCCTCCCCCTAGCACTACCCAGACCCCTCCTTCCCCTAGCACTACCCAGACCCCTCCCTCTCCAAGCACTACCCAGACCCCTCCCTCTCCAAGCACTACCCAGACCCCTCCTCCCCCTAGCACTACCCAGACCCCTCCTCCTCCAAGCACTACCCAGACCCCTCCTCCTCCATGCACTACACAGACCCCTCCTCCTAGCACTACCCAGACCCCTCCTCCTCCTAGCACTACCCAGACCCCTCCTCCAAGCACTACCCAGACCCCTCCTCCTCCAAGCACTACAGTTCCAGACCCCTCCTCCATGCACTACACAGACCCCTCCTCCTCCATGCACTACACAGACCCCTCCTCCTCCATGCACAACACAGAGTTCCATCCTCCTCCATGCACTACACAGACCCCTCCTCCAAGCACTACCCAGACCCCTCCTCCTAGCACTACCCAGACCCCTCCTCCTCCAAGCACTACCCAGACCCCTCCTCCAAGCACTACCCAGACCCCTCCTCTAGCACTACCCAGACCCCTCCTCCTCCTAGCACTACCCAGACCCCTCCTCCTCCAAGCACTACACAGACCCCTCCTCCATGCACTACACAGTTCCCCTCCTCCTCCATGCACTACACAGACCCCTCCTCCTCCTAGCACTACCCAGACCCCTCCTCCTCCAAGCACTACACAGACCCCTCCTCCAAGCACTACCCAGACCCCTCCTCCTCCTAGCACTACCCAGACCCCTCCTCCATGCACTACACAGACCCCTCCTCCAAGCACTACCCAGACCCCTCCCCCTCCTCCATGAGTCCTCCAGATCAGAGGCAGTAGGGCTGACCATGTAGGGATGTTCTCTTGATAAGTGTGTGAATTGGACTATTTAGCATTGTGTTTTGTGCAGCAAACTGCCAGTAGCATTGTGTTTTGTGCAGCAAACTGCCAGTAGCATTGTGTTTTGTGCAGCAAACTGCCAGTAGCATTGTGTTTTGTGCAGCAAACTGCCAGTAGCATTGTGTTTTGTGCAGCAAACTGCCAGTAGCATTGTGTTTTGTGCAGCAAACTGCCAGTAGCATTGTGTTTTGTGCAGCATTTTGGAGTTACTTGTTAGTTCCTGCCAAGGTAGCAGCTACTCTTCCTGGGGTTTATTATGGATCCCCATTAGTTCCTGTTGCTAAGGCAGCATCTACTCTTCCTGGGGTTTATTATGGATCCCCATTAGTTCCTGTCAAGGCAGCAGCTACTCTTCCTGGGGTTTATTATGGATCCCCATTAGTTCCTGTTGCTAAGGCAGCATCTACTCTTCCTGGGGTTTATTATGGATCCCCATTAGTTCCTGTCAAGGCAGCAGCTACTCTTCCTGGGGTTTATTATGGATCCCCATTAGTTCCTGTCAAGGCAGCAGCTACTCTTCCTGGGGTTTATTATGGATCCCCATTAGTTCCTGCCGAGGCAGCAGCTACTCTTCCTGGGGTTTATTATGGATCCCCATTAGTTCCTGCCGAGGCAGCAGCTACTCTTCCTGGGGTTTATTATGGATCCCCATTAGTTCCTGCCAAGGCAGCAGCTACTCTTCCTGGGGGTTTATTATGGATCCCCATTAGTTCCTGCCAAGGCAGCAGCTACTCTTCCTGGGGTTTATTATGGATCCCCAAATAGTTCCTGCCAAGGCAGCAGCTACTCTGATTTAGAGGGGTTGGGTTAAATACGGAAGACACATATCAGATGAAAACGTTCAGTTGGACAACTGACTAAGCCCCCCCCTTTTTCTTCCCCTCTTCCTGGTGGACCGAACACAATAAACAACTTCCATTATATATAAAAAACAAAGAAACCAGTGCATCATGTAACATCACTACACCATACTAAATGCATAACACCACCATACAGCAACGCGTGTATACTGTGCGTGCTGGCCCATGTGCTGCGCGCTGAGACTGTGAGTGCTGCACGCGTGTAGACTGTGCGTGCTAGCAACCGCGTGTGTAGACGGTGCGTGCTGGCGCATGCGTGTAGACTGTGCGTGCTAGCGCGCGTGTAAACTGTGAGTGCTAGCGCGCGTGTAGACTGTGTGTGCTAGCGCGCGTGTGTAGACTGTGTGTGCTAGCGCGCGTGTGTAGACTGTGCGTGCTAGCGCGTGTGTAGACTGTGTGTGCTAGCGCGCGTGTGTAGACTGTGTGTGCTAGCGCGCGTGTGTAGACTGTGTGTGCTAGCGCGCGTGTGTAGACTGTGTGTGCTAGCACAAGTGTGAATAGAGTTCCATGTAGTCATGGCTCTGTGTAGACTGTGTGGAATAGAGTTCCATGTGTCAGGCTGTATGTGCTAGCGCGCTGTGGAATAGAGACTGTGCGTGTAGTCATGGCTCTGTGTAGACTGTGTAGAGTTGCATGTAGTCATGGCTCTGTGTAGTACTGTGTGTGCTAGAGCGCGTGTAGTCTGTGCTGCTATGCGGCGCTGTGTAGACTGTTGTGCTAGCATGGCGCGTGTGTAGACTGTGTGTGAATAGCGAGCGCGTGTGTATGGCTGTGTGTGGTACTGTGGAATAGACTGTTGTGTAGCATGGCTCGTGTGTAGACTGTGTGTGCTAGAGCGCGTGTAGTCATTGCGTGCTATGCGGCGCGTGTGGAATGAGTTCTGTGTGTGCATGGCTCTGTGTAGACTGTGTGAATAGCGTTCCGTGTGTAGTCTGTGCTCTAGCGGTACTGTGAATAGAGTTGTGTGTCATGGCTCGTGTGTAGACTGTGGAATAGAGTTCCGCGTGTGTCATGGCTCTATGTGTGTGTGGCGCGTGTGTAGAGTGTAGCGTGCTCTATGTGTGTAGACTGTGGAATGAGTTCCATGTAGTCATGGCTCTATGTGTGTGCTGGCGAGTTCCGTAGTGTGTAGACTGTGTGTGCTAGAGTTCCGTGTAGTCAGGCTGTGTGTAGCTACTGCGGCGCGTGTGTAGACTGTGTGTGCTAGCGAGCGCGTGTGTAGACTGTGTGTGCTAGCGCGCGTGTGTGATCATGTGTCTGTTCCTGTGTGTCTCTTCACAGTCTCCACTCGACCATAAGGTGTATTTTTTATCTGTTTTATAAAATCTGGTTCTACTGTTTGCATCAGTTACTTGATGTGGAATAGAGTTCCATGTAGTCATGGCTCTATGAAGAACTGTGGAATAGAGTTCCATGTAGTCATGGCTCTATGAAGAACTGTGGAATAGAGTTCCATGTAGTCATGGCTCTATGAAGAACTGTGGAATAGAGTTCCATGTAGTCATGGCTCTATGTAGGACTGTGGAATAGAGTTCCATGTAGTCATGGCTCTATGTAGTACTGTGGAATAGAGTTCCATGTGGTCATGGCTCTATGTGGTACTGTGGAATAGAGTTCCATGTAGTCATGGCTCTAGGTAGTACTGTGGAATAGAGTTCCATGTAGTCATGGCTCTATGTAGGACTGTGGAATAGAGTTCCATGTAGTCATGTCTCTATGTAGAACTGTGGAATAGAGTTCCATGTAGTCATGGCTCTATGTAGTACTGTGGAATAGAGTTCCATGTAGTCATGGCTCTATGTAGTACTGTGGAATAGAGTTCCATGTAGTCATGGCTCTATGTAGTACTGTGGAATAGAGTTCCATGTAGTCATGGCTCTATGTAGTACTGTGGAATAGAGTTCCATGTAGTCATGGCTCTATGTGGTACTGTGGAATAGAGTTCCATGTAGTCATGGCTCTATGTAGGACTGTGGAATAGAGTTCCATGTAGTCATGTCTCTATGTAGAACTGTGGAATAGAGTTCCATGTAGTCATGTCTCTATGTAGAACTGTGGAATAGAGTTCCATGTAGTCATGTCTCTATGTAGTACTATGGAATAGAGTTCCATGTAGTCATGGCTCTATGTAGTACTGTGGAATAGAGTTCCATGTAGTCATGTCTCTATGTAGTACTGTGGAATAGAGTTCCATGTAGTCATGTCTCTATGTAGAACTGTGGAATAGAGTTCCATGTAGTCATGTCTCTATGTAGTACTATGGAATAGAGTTCCATGTAGTCATGTCTCTATGTAGTACTGTGGAATAGAGTTCCACGTAGTCATGTCTCTATGTAGGACTGTGGAATAGAGTTCCACGTAGTCATGGCTCTATGTAGGACTGTGGAATAGAGTTCCATGTAGTCATGGCTCTATGTAGTACTGTGGAATAGAGTTCCATGTAGTCATGGCTCTATGAAGGACTGTGGAATAGAGTTCCATGTAGTCATGGCTCTATGTAGGACTGTGGAATAGAGTTCCATGTAGTCATGGCTCTATGTAGTACTGTGGAATAGAGTTCCATGTAGTCATGGCTCTATGTAGGACTGTGGAATAGAGTTCCATGTAGTCATGGCTCTATGTAGTACTGTGCACCTCCCATAGTCTGTTCTGGACTTGGGGACTGTGAAGAGACCTCTGGTGACATGTCTTATGGGTGTCTGAGCTGTGCTGCCAGTCGTTTAAACAGACGGCTCAGTGCATTCAGCATGTCAACACTTCTTACGAAATCAAGTAGTGATGAAGTCAATCTCTCTTCCACTGTGAGCCAGGAGAGATTGACTTGAATGTCATTAATGTTAGTTCTCTGTGTACTGCCCTGTTTTTTTTCTGAGCCAGCCGTGCTGCCCTGCTCTGAGCCAGCCGTGCTGCCCTGCTCTGAGCCAGCCGTGCTGCCCTGCTCTGAGCCAGCTCTGAGCCAGCCGTGCTGCCCTGTTCTGAGCCAGCTCTGAGCCAGCCGTGCTGCCCTGTTCTGAGCCAGCCGTGCTGCCCTGTTCTGAGCCAGCCGTGCTGCCCTGCTCTGAGCCAGCCGTGCTGCCCTGCTCTGAGCCAGCCGTGCTTCCCTGCTCTGAGCCAGCCGTGCTTCCCTGCTCTGAGCCAGCCGTGCTTCCCTGCTCTGAGCCAGCCGTGCTGCCCTGTTCTGAGCCAGCCGTGCTGCCCTGCTCTGAGCCAGCCGTGCTTCCCTGCTCTGAGCCAGCCGTGCTTCCCTGCTCTGAGCCAGCCGTGCTGCCCTGTTCTGAGCCAGACGTGCTGCCCTGTTCTGAGCCAGTCCCTCTTTATGGCACCTGACCACATGACTGAACAGTAGTCCAGATGAGACAAAACCAGGGCCTGTAGGACCTGCCTTGTTGATAGTGTTGTTAAGAAGGTAGAAACTAGGGCCTGTAGGTCCTGCCTTGTTGATAGTGTTGTTAAGATGGTAGACACTAGGGCCTGTAGGACCTGCCTTGTTGACAGTGTTGTTAAGAAGGTAGAAACTAGGACCTGCCCTGTTGATAGTGTTGTTAAGAAGGTAGACACTAGGGCCTGTAGGTCCTGCCTTGTTGATAGTGTTGTTAAGAAGGTAGACACTAGGACCTGTAGGACCTGACTTGTTGATAGTGTTGTTAAGAAGGTAGAAACTAGGACCTGCCTTGTTGATAAAGCTGTTAAGGCAGAGCAGCGCTTTAATTACAAACAGTGGCAATATTACCCAACATCCCCCAGTATGGCAAAAGGTCAGTATGACAATCTGGATAAAGGCCCCAAGCCTAGCACCATATGGGAAATAACCCATTATCTCTTCAACCCTGAAACCACTTCCCCTTGACGGTGTGGGTTGTTATTGTTGAAACTGTCCCGACCCACCCGACGGACGAGGGCCACACCCCTGACACCTTGAACCGATGTGGTCGACTGACTCGCCAGCGTCCTAAAAATGGCACCCTATCCCCTTTATAGAGCAGGGTCCCTGGTCTAAAAGTAGTGCACTATATAGGGAATAGGGTGCCATAGGGTTCTGGTCTAAAGTACTGCACTATATAGGGAATAGGGTGCCATAGGGCTCTGGTCTAAAGTAGTGCACTACATAGGGAATAGGGTGCTATTTCATGCCCTTGTGATGGGAACCAGATACACTACATGACCAAAACTGCTCTTCGAACATCTCGTTCTAAAATCATGGGCATTCAATATGGAGTTGCTGCTATAACATCCTCAACTCTTCTGGGAAGGCTTTCCACTAGATGTTGGAACATTGCTGCTCTAACAGCCTCCACTCTTCTGGGAAGGCTTTCCTCTAGATGTTGGAACATTGCTGCTCTAACAGCCTCCACTCTTCTGGAAAGGCTTTCCACTAGATGTTGGAACATTGCTGCTCTAACATCCTCAACTCTTCTGGGAAGGTTTTCCACTAGATGTTGGAACATTGCTGCTATAACAGCCTCCACTCTTCTGGGAAGGCTTTCCACTAGATGTTGGAACATTGCTGCTCTAACAGCCTCCACTCTTCTGGGAAGGCTTTCCACTAGATGTTGGAACATTGTGTTGCAACCGAGGACAGACGATTTTTCCAGCACCTCTGTGGTCTTGTCCTGTGAGCTTTTGTGGTCTACCACGTCGAGGTTGAGCCGTTGTTGCTCCGAGACGTTTCCACTTCACAAAGGGGGCATCCTGTGATGGTGCCACGTTGAAAGTCACTGAGCTCTTCAAGTCCAGTTCAAGGCTAGGAATAATTTTGCACGCCCAATTTTTTGATTTGTTAAAAAAAGTTTGAAATATCCAATAAATGTCGTTCCACTTCATGATTGTGTCCCACTTGTTGTTGATTCTTCACAAAAAAATACAGTTTTATATCTTTATGTTTGAAGCCTGAAATGTGGCAAAAGGCCGCAAAGTTCAAGGGGGCCGAATACTTTCGCAAGGCACTGTATATACACACACATGACAGAGAGAGAGAGAGAGAGAGAGAGAGAGACAGCGAGATAGATGAGACATTGAGGATTAAAAAAGCCGAATCTACTGTTTTGAAGGGGTGTCATATATATAGAGAGAGAGACATAGAGAGAGACACAGAGAGAGAGAGAGAGAGAGAGAGAGAGAGAGAGAGACAGAGAGAGAGAGACAGAAAGAGAGAGACAGCGAGATAGATAGATGAGACATTGAGGATTAAAAAAGCTGAATCTACTCTTTTGAAGGGGTGTTATATATATAGAGAGAGAGACACAGAGAGAGAGAATGTAAGTAATAATGAACTTGCCATGTCAATAAAGTGAATTGAGACAGACAGAGACAATGAGGATTATAATAAATAATGCTTTGATGTCATACGAGCCAATCACAGTCCAAAATGTCCACGACACGGCATCACACCCCGAGTTGTTCTGAACAGAATGAGCCTGTTTGTCTATGGAGTGTTCACCTGAACGCACTCATGACTCCATTCTATACGCGCAAAACAACGACGGTCCGTTTCTCTGAATTACCTTGTGAAAGGTAAACATTTATTTATTTTATCTTTATTTAAACAGGCAAGTCAGTTAAGAACAAATTCTTATTTTCAATGACGGCCTAGTGGGTTAACTGCCTGTTCAGGGGCAGAACGACAGATTTGTACCTTGTCAGCTCGGGGGTTTGAACTTGCAACCTTCTAACCACTAGGCTACCCTGCCGCCCCAACATTATAAGACTGTATTTAATGACTTAGCTTGAGAACATGCGTTCAAAAATCATGCCCACCTGATCCAGAATGTGATTTATAAATGGGTGTGTTTTGTTTTTTAATTCAGTAAACAACAGTGACTGTGTGATGGCGGGGATGCAGGGTCCTCATGAAACGACAACCAGGGTGCCAACTCTAGTTCCTGAATGGCACAGCTAGGAGAGCTCCAAAATATTACCTTATAGTTGAACACCCTTCTTTGAGTCATAAAAGGGCATTGAAAATGCTTAGGGACTGTGCACACTTTGGGGGGGGGGTTGGTTGGAGACACCAGTTAGTCCTCTCACTGAAACCCACAGTTTGGAGAGGTGTGAGGCCACTTGGAGACACCAGTTAGTCCTCTCACTGAAACCCACAGTCTGGAGAGGTGTGAGGCCACTTGGAGACACCAGTTAGTCCTCTCACTGAAACCCACAGTCTGGAGAGGTATGGGGCCACTTGGAGACACCAGTTAGTCCTCTCACTGAAACCCCAGTCTGGAGAGGTGTGTGAGACCACTTGGAGACACCAGTTAGTCCTCTCACTGAAACCCACAGTCTGGAGAGGTGTGAGGCCACTTGGAGACACCAGCTAGTCCTCTCACTGAAACCCACAGTCTGGAGAGGTGTGAGGCCACTTGGAGACACCAGTTAGTCCTCTCACTGAAACCCCCAGTCTGGAGAGGTGTGAGACCACTTGGAGACACCAGCTAGTCCTTTCACTGAACCCCCCAGTCTGGAGAGGTGTGGGGCCACTTGGAGACACCAGTCAGTCCTCTCACTGAAACCCACAGTCTGGAGAGGTGTGAGGCCACTTGGAGACACCAGCTAGTCCTCTCACTGAAACCCACAGTCTGGAGAGGTGTGAGGCCACTTGGAGACACCAGCTAGTCCTCTCACTGAAACCCACAGTCTGGAGAGGTGTGAGGCCACTTGGAGACACCAGTTAGTCCTCTCACTGAAACCCCCAGTCTGGAGAGGTGTGAGACCACTTGGAGACACCAGCTAGTCCTTTCACTGAAACCCCCAGTCTGGAGAGGTGTGAGGCCACTTGGAGACACCAGTTAGTCCTCTCACTGAAACCCCCAGTCTGGAGAGGTGTGTGAGACCACTTGGAGACACCAGTTAGTCCTCTCACTCACGTGGATGTTGATTACGGCAGCCCTCCTCTCCGATTGGTCGGGTTAAATGTGGAAGACATGTCAGTTTTACCACTGACTAGGACCCCCCCCCCCCTTTCCCATTGTTTGGTTGTTATGCTGCACCTACCCCCTCATTCTCCAGGAATATTCTCACGTTACTGAATAGAAAAAGTATGTTTCCTATTTCGTTATCAACAGATGCACCAAAAGTACAGTAAATGCACATTAAATCAAAAGTGTGATGTTTGTATTCAGTCTTGTATCAGGTGAACTGTTGGTGTACTAAACTTTGCTCTAATAATGGTCCTATAACCTCTAAGGCTTTCCCTATAAACATTAAATCAACAGTGTGATGTTTGGATTCAGTCTTGTATCAGGTGAACTGTTGGAGTACTAAACGTTGCTCTAATAATGGTCCTATAATCTCTAAGGCGTTCCCTTTCTACTGCTACCATGTTTATGCCTTTTCATATTTCTTCTGTTAAATTAAAAACATTTCAATTTAGCTCTATACACATCAGGCCAATTCCCAGGAGCGTAGAAGGAGGCTACATTACAATAGACATGTTTTTGCAGGGCCCGTGTGTGAACGCAACAAGATCTCACCGTTTGAACCTTTTGACTTCAGATTCTGACGTGCATCGTGGATTGTGTACTGACGTTGACTAGGTTAACATAGCGCGAATGCTCTGTATTCCGGCTTGCAGAGCGTAACTTAATAGAATTCAGTGTATTATGATAAACATATATCTCAGGAAGCCACACACACACGTTCATTGGTCAAATCAAAGATGATTACTTGTTCCACGTTATGACGTCAGCTGTCCAAATGTTGTGTTACATTGTTGCGTTACATTGTTGCACTTCTGTCGATGAACATATGCCGTTGACAATTATCAAACCATGCCGCACACGTGATAAGAAACCACATTTATTAAATGTAACACCCCCCCCCCCCCCCAACAGAAGACACAATGTAGCTTTAGTTCCTTCTCCCCTCACCGCTGTCCTGACAACAAACTAACGACATCCTCTCTGTCCATCTTATAACCATAACCTCTACAACCAGGAGATATTAAACTCTTACCCTACGAGAGCATTTCCCAAAGTCCGTGCACGTTTTGTTGTTGTTGCTCTAACACTACTACAGCTGATTCAAAGTATCAAAGCTGGACGGTTAGTTAACTATTTGAATCTGCTGTGTAGTGTTAGGGCGCAAAAAAAACGTGACCCGACTTCGGATAACCCGGGGTCTGCTGGTTCTTTTCTACCTGATCATTCATTTCACCCACCTGGTGTCCCAGGTCTAAAATCAGTCCCTAATTAGAGGAGAACATAATAAATACAATTTGTTTTAAAGCATTGAAACTGGTTTCGAGTTACAGAGTTGTATTTTGCGGGGGTCCACTAGGATAAACACAACATATCTTATTTTCTCTCTTCAATCAAACCTGACGACAAAATAAGACAGCCAGACAGAACGGCATCCCATCGACCACTTGTGTTATTAGTCCGATATGTTTCGCCGTAGTCCTCAGGCCTGCGGCTTGAGTTGTGCCCCTTCCCCACATCAACGGCACACACACGGGGGTACACTGTGTGCGGGTTGGCCGCGTCCGCTTTACCCAGGCCGGAGAAAGACCCAGAGCTCCCGGTCTCCGTCTAGGGGAAACAGACACGGAGCGGGTCCCCTTCTCTTTGGCAGGGTGGCAATGCAGTGACTTTAATATATCTGCGTCAAATAATGTGACACACATTTGAACCGCCAAGCAGGCATAAGATCCAGCGAAAGCCATATGTTAAATATCGCTAACGTATCAAGTCGATACGCCTGTTCTATCAGGCAATGGAATTGGAAACAGGCTGCGACAGGATATTTCAACACTGTGTAGCCTATACTACCAACACGATCCGCTGGTGCTACGATCCCACGGTCATACCAACCTATCCAATGATATGTTGCTACTACTACTACAGTAGCCTACCGCCATAATCAACCTTTTCCGTTCAGATAAGTCATGAGAAACACGAATCCCAATATCAAACAGTGATATAGTCTAATCGATCATCGTTTATTATCGACGCTGCGAATCTCAACCCGATCGGTGTATCGATCAGGCCTGGATATTTGCTGTATATTATGTGACTAGAGTTACAATGATTAACAAGTAGGTAGGCTACAATTTTAACACAACGCTATATGTTCCCCCTTATAGTGAGCCAGTCAAGACGATGGGAAAACCACTGCGTAGGGAGAGAAATAGATCTAGAGAGAAATAGATATAGAGAGAAGAGAGAGAAAGCCCCCCCCCCAAAAAAAACTGAGTCTTGCTTTGTTATGATTATCCCCCCTTTCTCCCCCTCTCTCTCGACATGTCCCCCCCACCCCCCGGTACGTTAACCATGTCATGTCGTCGTTTCAGTACTATGTCTTACCTTCTCTCGCCTTCAGCAGCACCGTGTTGGCGACTATATTCTCTATCTCCATGGTAATGGTCAGTAAGTGTAAGATCCGTCTCCCATACAGACTAGGCAATACATTTCACTTCAACTGAAAAAGATGAAGGTAGCGGCACCGATGATGATGATGATGGTGAATTCTGCAGCTGGCGCATAGCCTTTGCTTGCTCTCCAAGTTCGGCGGGTTACCAGGTGTTGGGTTTTTGCAATCGTGGTTGGCTACTAGTTCGCCGACTCCATCGTTTGATGTTTTCGGCACACAACAAAAAAAACTCTTCACCTTTTAGGCTAAACAACGGCGGCTACTATTGTAGTTAAAGCTATAACGCTTGTTAGCATTCAAAGCCTCTCCTGCCTTCGTTAATTTTCCTTCCTGCTCGGCTCTCAGCTTCGTTCGTTCCCTCCCCTCCCCAGAGGCGTCATGCACATAGGGGGCACAGGGGCACTTGCCCCCTCATATTTGTTTTGTATTTTTTTTAAATTAAGTATTTATTTGGTTGTTTCTCTGTAATACACCTAGCCACCTACATATGTAGGATTTTAATTTGAGCCAGTTTTCTACAGCAGGAAAATAATTCTGCTGCAATAGGAAATGTGGATTATAATTAATAAAAAGTGTTTGTGGGGATTGATACATTTTTCGTAATGGAAATTACAAACTTCAGAAGGTTTTGCTAAACCTTAAATACAATACAAGGTTAACCTTTATTGCTTAGCAGGAAAGTCCTCCTGCAACAAGGTGATCTAATTAAGATCCCACATCTGTAGGCAATTGTATGAAGCCAGCTTTAGCTAGCACAGATCTTCCCAATCTTCCCAACCATAAAGACATTTCAGGCTATCAATCAATCAATCGATTAAATTTATTTATAAAGCCTTATTTACATCAGTCGATGTCACAACGTACTATACAGAAACTCAGCCTAAACACCCCCCCAAAAACAGCAAGCAATATTGGTGGAGGTGTAATAAAGTTAGAGAAGCGATCTTGTCTAACTATCTGAGCTGGCAAGGTAGGCAGGGTTTAGAAAAGCAAGAAATAACTAAATGTACTAATAAGACTCACATTCCTTTCAATCTTTTATCCAGATTTTAGCAGAGATGCAGAGAAGCATATTTCATTTATATATATTTGTTTTTTTCTTTTCTTTTTAAAATAGCCTCCATTTTTTTTTTTTTTACCTTTATTTAACCAGGCGAGTCAGTTAAGAACAACTTCTAACTTTCAATGACGGCCTGGGAACAGTGGGTTAACTGCCAGTTCAGGGGCAGAACGACAGATTTGTACCTTGTCAGCTCGGGGGTTTGAACTCACAACCTTTCGGTTACGAGTCCAACGCTCTAACCACTAGGCTACCCTGCCACATTCAGGAGAATGTAGACAGCTCAAGAGGTATGCTTAGATATGCATAAAAATTATCTTTTTTTTTTTTAGAAAGACTTAAGCATAATGATTATGGCTCTAGATTGCAAGACAAGGTGGTTTCAGGTGTTTGAAAAAGGAAAAATTCTCCAACTATTAGATCAGGGGGAGCCCCACTCGGTCCACCCCCAACCGTCCTCACGTACCGTACTTTGTGCCCCCTCGGATGTTTGGGGTGCACGACGCCCTTGTCCCTTCCCTCACCCTCTCTCTGTCTGTCACCTCCCCCTTTGTCTCCTAGTGAGTGAGTAGGAGGGGTCGTTTTACTACTGACACAGGTCACCTCCCCCTTTGTCTCCTAGTGAGTGAGTAGGAGGGGTCATTTTACTACTGACATAGGTCACCTCCCCCTTTGTCTCCTAGTGAGTGAGTAGGAGGGGTCATTTTACTACTGACACAGGTCACCACCCCCTTTGTCTCCTAGTGAGTGAGTAGGAGGGGTCATTTTACTACTGACACAGGTCACCTCCCCCCTTTGTCTCCTAGTGAGTGAGTAGGAGGGGTGGTTTTACTACTGACACAGGTCACCACCCCCCTTTGTCTCCTAGTGAGTGAGTAGGAGGGGTCATTTTACGACTGACACAGGTCACCACCCCCCTTTGTCTCCTAGTGAGTGAGTAGGAGGGGTCATTTTACTACTGACACAGGTCACCACCCCCTTTGTCTCCTAGTGAGTGAGTAGGAGGGGTCATTTTACTACTGACACAGGTCACCCCCCCTTTGTCTCCTAGTGAGTGAGTAGGAGGGGTCGTTTTACTACTGACACAGGTCACCACCCCCCTTTGTCTCCTAGTGAGTGAGTAGGAGGGGTTGTTTTACTACTGACACAGGTCACCCCCCACCCCCCCTTTGTCTCCTAGTGAGTGAGTAGGAGGGGTCATTTTACTACTGACACAGGTCACCACCCCCCTTTGTCTCCTAGTGAGTGAGTAGGAGGGGTCATTTTACTACTGACACAGGTCACCACCCCCCTTTGTCTCCTAGTGAGTGAGTAGGAGGGGTCATTTTACTACTGACACAGGTCACCACCCCCCTTTGCCTCCTAGTGAGTGAGTAGGAGGGGTCGTTTTACTACTGACACAGGTCACAGTTCTGTGCACCCCAATATGCAAAACACACGGACTGACGTGAGGCCTACACAACGTTTATTATGCCACCTCCCATCGTGACACAACAGACACTCATTTAAAAACAGATCCAATTTTGAACACGCAAATCATTGGGAATTGAAACCATTGTATGGAATGTGGTGTGTGTGTGTGTGTGTGTGTGCGTGGGTGGGTGGGTGTGTGGGTGTGGGTGTGTGGGTGTGGGTGGGTGGGTGGGTGTGTGTGTGTGTGTGTGTGTGTGTGTGTGTGTGTGTGTGTGTGTGTGTGTGTGCGTGCGTGCGTGGGTGCGTGCGTGGGTGAGTGCGTGCGTGCGTGCGTGCGTGCGTGCGTGTGTGTGTGTGTGTCAGAAAGTTATAGGCCTTCAAAGCGAAGTGTAAGTGCACTAGGACTGATGGTCGCTGGTCTAAGGTAGTGCACTATATAGGGAATAGGGTGCCATAGGGCTCTGGACTAAAGTAGTGCACTATATAGGGAATAGGGTGCCATAGGGCTCTGGTCTAAAGTAGTGCACTATATTGGGAATAGGGTGCCATGGAGTTCTGGTCTAAAGTAGTGCACTACATAGGGAACAGGGTGCCATGGGGCTCTGGTCTAAAGTAGTGCACTATATAGGGAATAGGGTGCCATAGGGCTCTGGTCTAAAGTAGTGCACTATATAGGGAATAGGGTGCCATAGGGCTCTGGTCTAAAGTAGTGCACTATATAGGGAATAGGGTGCCATAGTGCTCTGGTCTAAAGTAGTGCACTTTATAGGGAAAAGGGTGCCATAGGGCTCTGGTCTAAAGTAGTGCACTATATAGGGAACAGGGTGCCATAGGGCTCTGGTCTAAAGTAGTGCACTATATAGGGAATAGGGTGCCATAGGGCTCTAGTCTAAAGTAGTGCACTATATAGGGAGTAGGGTGCCATAGGGCTCTGGTCTAAAGTAGTGCGCTACATAGGGAATAGGGTGTGTGTGCTGATCCTAGATTAGCACTACTAAAAACCTGAGAGGCTTTATCAATACAGCACAGGTCCCCCCTTTCATTACGATC
This sequence comes from Oncorhynchus masou masou, assembly GCF_036934945.1. Taxonomy (NCBI): domain Eukaryota; kingdom Metazoa; phylum Chordata; class Actinopteri; order Salmoniformes; family Salmonidae; genus Oncorhynchus; species Oncorhynchus masou. The sequence continues at coordinate 52,466 of NW_027008682.1, forward strand.
CTGAAGTCCAAACTGATCCTAGATCAGAACTCGTCCTACTCTGAGAGGCTTTATCAATACAGCACAGGTCCCCCCTTTCATTACGATCCTGAAGTCCAAACTGATCCTAGATCAGAACTCGTCCTACTCTGAGAGGCTTTATCAATACAGCACAGGTCCCCCCTTTCATTACGATCCTGAAGTCCAAACTGATCCTAGATCAGAACTCGTCCTACTCTGAGAGGCTTTATCAATACAGCACAGGTCCCCCCTTTCACTACGATCCTGAAGTCCAAACTGATCCTAGATCAGAACTAGTCCTACTCTGAGAGGCTTTATCAGTAGGTCCTATCCACGTATATTACCTACATTAACGATCCAGCCTTGAATAGAAAAGAAGAATACAGAATTCCCCTTTATTGTCCCTTGGTTAGAATATAACACCACTTTATTGTCCCTTAGTTTGTATAGAACACCACTTTATTGTCCCTCGGTTAGAATATAACACCACTTTATTGTCCCTTAGTTTGTATAGAACACCACTTTATTGTCCCTCGGTTAGAATAGAACACCACTTTATTGTCCCTTAGTTAGTATAGAACACCACTTTATTGTCCCTTGGTTAGAATATAACACCACTTTATTGTCCCTTAGTTTGTATAGAACACCACTTTATTGTCCCTCGGTTAGAATAGAACACCACTTTATTGTCCCTTAGTTTGTATAGAACACCACTTTATTGTCCCTTGGTTAGAATATAACACCACTTTATTGTCCCTTAGTTTGTATAGAACACCACTTTATTGTCCCTTGGTTAGAATATAACACCACTTTATTGTCCCTTGGTATAGAACACCACTTTATTGTTTTTTAGTTTGTATAGAACACCACTTTATTGTCCCTCGGTTAGAATAGAACACCACTTTATTGTCCCTTAGTTAGTATAGAACACCACTTTATTGTCCCTTGGTTAGAATATAACACCACTTTATTGTCCCTTAGTTTGTATAGAACACCACTTTATTGTCCCTCGGTTAGAATAGAACACCACTTTATTGTCCCTTAGTTTGTATAGAACACCACTTTATTGTCCCTTGGTTAGAATATAACACCACTTTATTGTCCCTTGGTTAGTATGGAACACCACTTTATTGTCCCTTAGGTAGTATAGAACACCACTTTATTGTCCCTTAGTATAGAACACCACTTTATTGTTTTTTAGTTAGTATAGAACACCACTTTATTGTCCCTTGGTTAGTATAGAACACCACTTTATTGTCCCTCGATTAGAATAGAACACCACTTTATTGTGTTTTAGTTAGTATAGAACACCACTTTATTGTCCCTTAGTTAGAATATTACACCACTTTATTGTCCCTTAGTTAGTATAGAACACCACTTTATTGTCCCTTAGTTAGAATAGAACACCACTTTATTGTCTCTTGGTTAGTATAGAACACCACTTTATTGTCCGTTGGTTAGTATAGAACACCACTTTATTGTCCCTTGGTTAGAATAGAACACCACTTTATTGTCCCTTAGTTAGTATAGAACACCACTTTATTGTCCCTTGGTTAGTATGGAACACCACTTTATTGTCCCTTAGGTAGTATAGAACACCACTTTATTGTCCCTTGGTTAGAATATAACACCACTTTATTGTCCCTTAGTTTGTATAGAACACCACTTTATTGTCCCTCGGTTAGAATATAACACCACTTTATTGTCCCTTAGTTTGTATAGAACACCACTTTATTGTCCCTCGGTTAGAATAGAACACCACTTTATTGTCCCTTAGTTAGTATAGAACACCACTTTATTGTCCCTTGGTTAGAATATAACACCACTTTATTGTCCCTTAGTTTGTATAGAACACCACTTTATTGTCCCTCGGTTAGAATAGAACACCACTTTATTGTCCCTTAGTTTGTATAGAACACCACTTTATTGTCCCTTGGTTAGAATATAACACCACTTTATTGTCCCTTAGTTTGTATAGAACACCACTTTATTGTCCCTTGGTTAGAATATAACACCACTTTATTGTCCCTTGGTATAGAACACCACTTTATTGTTTTTAGTTTGTATAGAACACCACTTTATTGTCCCTCGGTTAGAATAGAACACCACTTTATTGTCCCTTAGTTAGTATAGAACACCACTTTATTGTCCCTTGGTTAGAATATAACACCACTTTATTGTCCCTTAGTTTGTATAGAACACCACTTTATTGTCCCTCGGTTAGAATAGAACACCACTTTATTGTCCCTTAGTTTGTATAGAACACCACTTTATTGTCCCTTGGTTAGAATATAACACCACTTTATTGTCCCTTGGTTAGTATGGAACACCACTTTATTGTCCCTTAGGTAGTATAGAACACCACTTTATTGTCCCTTAGTATAGAACACCACTTTATTGTTTTTTAGTTAGTATAGAACACCACTTTATTGTCCCTTGGTTAGTATAGAACACCACTTTATTGTCCCTCGATTAGAATAGAACACCACTTTATTGTGTTTTAGTTAGTATAGAACACCACTTTATTGTCCCTTA
>NW_027008682.1:62500-79580 GCF_036934945.1 Oncorhynchus masou masou
CAGGTGTGTTGACAGAGTTAGAGTCAGGTGTGTTGACAGAGTTAGAGTCAAGTGTGTTAACAGAGGTGTTGTGATAACTCTGCTCAGAGATGAAAGAATACACACTGAGACAGACACACACACACACACACACACACTGACGCAGACACACATACACACACGCACACACACACACTGACGCAGACACACACACAAACACACAATGAGACAGCGACACACACACACACAAACTCTGAGGCAGACACACACACTCACACTGAGGCATACAAACAAACACATAGACACAGAGACAGTCACACACACACACACACACACACACACACACACACACACACACACACACACACACACACACACACACTGAGACAGACACAGACACACACAAAAACAAAGAGCCCTGTTCCCTAGAGGTCAGTCTGCATGGAGTAGCCGGAGATGCCAGTCTGCAAGGAGCTGTCAGTCTGCAAGGAGCTGTCAGTCTGCAAGGAGCTGCCAGTCTGCAAGGAGCTGTCAGTCTGCAAGGAGCTGCCAGTCTGCAAGGAGCTGCCAGTCTGCAAGGAGCTGCCAGTCTGCAAGGAGCTGCCAGTCTGCAAGGAGCTGTCAGTCTGCAAGGAGCTGCCAGTCTGCAAGGAGCTGCCAGTCTGCAAGGAGCTGTCAGTCTGCAAGGAGCTGTCAGTCTGCAAGGAGCTGCCAGTCTGCAAGGAGCTGCCAGTCTGCAAGGAGCTGCCAGTCTGCAGGAGCTGCCAGTCTGCAAGGAGCTGCCAGTCTGCAAGGAGCTGCCAGTCTGCAAGGAGCTGTCAGTCTGCAAGGAGCTGTCAGTCTGCATGGAGCAGCCAGAGCTGCCAGTCTGCAAGAAGCAGCCAGAGCTGCCAATCTGCATGGAGCAGCCAGAGCCGCCAGTCAGCATGAAGCAGCCAGAGCTGCCAGTCAGCATGGAGCAGCCAGAGCCGTCAGTCTGCCAGATCCCCAGTCAGCCAGACTCTTCCAGATCCGCCAGTCAGCCAGACTCTTCTAGATCTACCAGTCAGCCAGACTCTTCCAGATCGGCCAGTCAACCAGACTCTTCCAGATCCGCCAGTCAACCAGACTCTTCCAGATCTGCCAGTCAGCCAGACTCTTCCAGATCTGCCAGTCAGCCAGACTCTTCTAGATCTACCAGTCAGCCAGACTCTTCCAGATCCGCCAGTCAGCCAGACTCTTCCAGATCCGCCAGTCAGCCAGACTCTTCCAGATCTGCCAGTCAGCCAGACTCTTCCAGATCTACCAGTCAGCCAGACTCTTCCAGATCCGCCAGTCAGCCAGACTCTTCCAGATCCGCCAGTCAGCCAGACTCTTCCAGATCCGCCAGTCAACCAGACTCTTCCAGATCTGCCAGTCAACCAGACTCTTCCAGATCCGCCAGTCAGCCAGACTCTTCCAGATCGCCAGTCAACCAGACTCTTCCAGATCCGCTAGTCAGCCAGTCAGCCAGACTCCGCTTCCAGATCCGCTAGTCAGCCTGCTGCCGGAGTCTCCTGCCGGAGCGCTGCTCTGGAGTCTCCTCTCCGCTGCTGCCGGAGTCTCCCGCCTGTCCGGCGCTGCTCTGGAGTCTCCCGCTGCTGCTGGAGTCTCCCGCCTGTCCCGCTGCTGCTGGAGTCTCCCGCCTGTCCGGCGCTGCTGCCGGAGTCTGAGGAGCCCCTCTGTCCCGAGCTGCCCCTCTGTCCCGAGCCCCTCTGTCCCATCTGTCCCGAGCTGCCCCTCTGTCCCGTTTTATTTAGTAGGGTTGCCGTGGCTAGGAGGTCACGGAAGCGGACAAGGTGGGGGAGGACTAAGGTGAAGTGGGGGCCACGTCCAGCACCGGAGCCGCCACCATGGACAGACGCCCACCCGGACCCTCCCTATTGTTTTGATGTGCGTCCGGGAGTCCGCACTTTAGGGGGGTTCTGTCACGCCCTGGTCAAAATATATTATGGTTCTCTTTATTTATTCGGTCAGGCCAGGGTGTGACATGGGTTATTGTGGTGTGTTTTTGTCTTGGGGTTTTGTGGAGTGTCTAGCATAGTCTATGGCTGCCTGAGGCGGTTCTCAATCAGAGTCAGGGGATTATCATTGTCTCTGATTGGGAACCATATTTAGGCAGCCATATTCTTTGAGTGTTTCGTGGGTGATTGTTCCTGTCTCTGTGTTTGCACCAGATAGGGCTGTTTTTGTTTTTTTGTATATTTGTTATTTTGCTAGTTTATCGTGTTTAGTTTCCGTATTTAATAAAATGAATCACAACTACGCTGCATTTTGGTCCGCTCCTCCTTCCCACAACAAAAGCCGTGACACCTATTCACTATATAGTGAACTATGAGTGACCAGAGCCCTATTCCCTATATAGTGAACAACTAGTGACCAGAGCCCTATTCCCTATATAGTGAACTACTAGTGACCAGAGCCCTATTCCCTATATAGTGAACTACTAGTGACCAGAGCCCTATTCCCTATATAGTGAACTACTAGTGACCAGAGCCCTATTCCCTATATAGTGAACTACTAGTGACCAGATCCCTATTCCCTATATAGTGAACTACTAGTAACCAGAACCTATTCCCTATATAGTGAACAACTAGTGACCAGGCCCCTGGGATTCCCTATATAGTGAACTACTAGTGACCAGGGCCCTATTCCCTATTATAGTGAACTATGCTATTGTTCATGACCAGAGCCCTATTCCCTGGAGGAGATTGTTAGTGAACTACTGATGTGACCAGAGTTCATGTTAACAGCCTATATAGTGAACTGTTCAGTGACCAGGGCGAAGCCGATGATGCTGGAGGAGATAGTGAACTACTAGTGACCAGATGGCCCTGATTCCAAGAGGTGTTTTTATATAGTGAACTAGCAAATGTTTGGTCTGTGACCAGAGTCCCCCTATTCCCATATTTTATAGTGCCAGGACGACTTTAGACCAGAACCCTATTCCCTATATAGTGAACTACTAGTGACCAGAGCCCTATTCCTATATAGTGAACTGCTAGTGACCAGAGCCCTATTCCCTATATAGTGAACTACTAGTGACCAGAGCCCTATTCCCTATATAGTGAACTACTAGTGACCAGAGCCCTATTCCCTATATAGTGAACTACTAGTGACCAGAGCCCTATTCCCTATATAGTGAACTACTAGTGACCAGAGCCCTATTCCCTATATAGTGAACTACTAGTAACCAGAGCCCTATTCCCTATATAGTGAACTACTAGTGACCAGAACCCTATTCCCTATATAGTGCACTACTAGTGACCAGAGCCCTATTCCCTATATAGTGAACTACTAGTGACCAGAGCCCTATTCCCTATATAGTGAACTACTAGTGACCAGAGCCCTATTCCCTATATAGTGAACTGCTAGTGACCAGAGCCCTATTCCCTATATAGTGAACTACTAGTGACCAGAGCCCTATTCCCTATATAGTGAACTACTAGTGACCAGAGCCCTATTCCCTATATAGTGAACTACTAGTGACCAGAGCCCTATTCCCTATATAGTGAACTGCTAGTGACCAGAGCCCTATTCCCTATATAGTGAACTACTAGTGACCAGAGCCCTATTCCCTATATAGTGAACTACTAGTGACCAGAACCCTATTCCCTATATAGTGAACTACTAGTGACCAGAGCCCTATTCCCTATATAGTGAGCTACTAGTGACCAGAGCCCTATTCCCTATATAGTGAACTACTAGTGACCAGAGCCCTATTCCCTATATAGTGAACTGCTAGTGACCAGAGCCCTATTCCCTATATAGTGAACTGCTAGTGACCAGAGCCCTATTCCCTATATAGTGAACTACTAGTGACCAGAGCCCTATTCCCTATATAGTGAACTACTAGTGACCAGAGCCCTATTCCCTATATAGTGAACTACTAGTGACCAGAGCCCTATTCCCTATATAGTGAACTGCTAGTGACCAGAGCCCTATTCCCTATATAGTGAACTACTAGTGACCAGAGCCCTATTCCCTATATAGTGAACTACTAGTGACCAGAGCCCTATTCCCTATATAGTGAACTACTAGTGACCAGAGCCCTATTAGACCCCCTATATAGTGAACTACTAGTGACCAGAGCCCTATTCCCTATATAGTGAACTACTAGTGACCAGAGCCCTATTCCCTATATAGTGAACTACTAGTGACCAGAGCCCTATTCCCTATATAGTGAACTACTAGTGACCAGAGCCCTATTCCCTATATAGTGAACTACTAGTGACCAGAGCCCTATTCCCTATATAGTGAACTACTAGTGACCAGAGCCCTATTCCCTATATAGTGAACTACTAGTGACCAGAGCCCTATTCCCTATATAGTGAACTGCTAGTGACCAGAGCCCTATTCCCTATATAGTGAACTACTAGTGACCAGAGCCCTATTCCCTATATAGTGAACTGCTAGTGACCAGAGCCCTATTCCCTATATAGTGAACTACTAGTGACCAGAGCCCTATTCCCTATATAGTGAACTGCTAGTGACCAGAGCCCTATTCCCTATATAGTGAACTGCTAGTGACCAGAGCCCTATTCCCTATATAGTGGACTACTCTGACCAGAGCCCTATTGTATCATGTTAACTACTAGTGACCAGGGCCCTATTCCCGATGATACTAGGAGGAGAACCCTCCCTGAAGTCACTAAGAGGCCCTATTTTATAGTGAACTACTAGTGAACAGAGCCCTATTGTTATAGTGAACTACTGTGGAGACAGGTGCTATAGTGACCAGAGCCCTATTCCCTATAGGTGGCTACTAGTGACAGCCCTATTCCCATATTTGAACTACAAGGTTGCCAGGAGAGTATTGATATAGTGAACTAACAAAATGGCACTCTATTCCCTATGTAGTGAACTACTAGTGACCAGTGCCCTATTCCTATATAGTGAACTACTAGTGACCAGAGCCCTATTCCCTATATAGTGAACTACTAGTGACCAGAGCCCTATTCCCTATATAGTGAACTACTAGTGACCAGAGCCCTATTCCCTATATAGTGAACTACTAGTGACCAGAGCCCTATTCCCTATATAGTGATCTACTAGTGACCAGGGCCCTATTCCCTATATAGTGAACTACTAGTGACCAGAGCCCTATTCCCTATATAGTGAACTACTAGTGACCAGAACCCTATTCCCTATATAGTGAACTACTAGTGACCAGAGCCCTATTCCCTATATAGTGAACTACTAGTGACCAGAGCCCTATTCCCTTAATAGTGATCTACTAGTGACCAGAGCCCTATTCCCTATATAGTGAACTACTAGTGACCAGGGCCCTATTCCCCTATATAGTGAACTACTAGTGACCAGGGCCCTATTCCCTATATAGTGAACTACTAGTGACCAGAGCCCTATTCCCTATATAGTGAACTACTAGTGACCAGGGCCCTATTCCTTAATAGTGAACTACTAGTGACCAGAGCCCTATTCCCTATATAGTGTACTACTAGTGACCAGAGCCTATTCCCTGGTGACAGTGTGCGTATCCTATTCCTTATGGGATCATCATGATTGGCTTGACATGGATGCTAACGGCCCAGTTTCAGAGCCCATGGTCCTCCAGTATATAGATATAGTTCACCCAAGCCAGACACTGTTACTAGTGACCAGAACCCCTATTCCCTCCACAATCCTAACTAGTGACCAACCATTAGATGTGAACTTAACCACAGATCTAGGGATCAGCTGATAATCCTGTGTGTGTGTGTTTGATATAATAGTGATCGGTTGAAAACAGAGTGCATGGTTTCCCCTGGTTTCCTCTCTGGTTCCATAACCCAATCAACATCCTCAGTGACCAGCACATTGACTGATCACTCTGTGGACCAGAGCCCTATTCCCTACATAGTGACATGACTGATCACTGAGTGGACAGATCCCTACACCCTACATAGTAGACATGACTGATCACTGAGTGACCAGAACCCTATTCCCTATATAGTAGACATGACTGACCACTGAGTGAACTACGTGCCCAAATGGAACCCTATTCCCTACATAGTGGACATGACCTGATCAGTGAGTGGATGAACCCTACACCCTACATAGTAGACATGACTGATCACTGAGTGGACCAGAACCCTACACCCTATATAGTAGACATGACTGATCACTGAGTGGACCAGAACCCCTATTCACCCTACATAGTAGACATGAATGATCACTGGGTGACGATCCCTACACCCTACATAGTGGACATGACTGATCACTGAGTGGACAAACCCTACACCCTACATAGTAGACATGACTGACCACTATAGTGGACGTGCCCAAATGGAACCCTACACACTACATAGTAGACATGACTGATCACTGAGTGGACAGATCCCTACACCCTACATAGTAGACATGACTGATCACTGAGTGGACGATCCCTACACCCTACATAGTGGACATGACTGATCACTGAGTGGACAGAACCCTACACCCTACATAGTAGACATGACTGATCACTGAGTGGACGATCCCTACACCCTACATAGTAGACATGACTGATCATTGAGTGGACCAGAACCCCTACACCCTACATAGTGGACATGACTGATCACTGAGTGGATGATCCCTACACCCTACATAGTAGACATGACTGATCACTGGGTGGAGGAGATCCCTACACCCTACATAGTGGACATGACTGATCACTGAGTGGACGATCCCTGCACCCTACATAGTGGACATGACTGATCACTGGGTGGACGATCCCTACACCCTACATAGTGGACATGAATGATCACTGAGTGGAGATCCCTACACCCTACATAGTGGACATGATGATCACTGAGTGGATTGATCCCTACACCCTACATAGTAGACATGACTGATCACTGAGTAACGATCCCTACACCCTACATAGTAGACATGACTGATCACTGAGTGGATGATCCCTACACCTTACATAGTAGACATGACTGATCACTGGAGTGGGATTGTTCATGTTAACCCTACACCCTACATAGTAGACATGACTGATCACTGAGTGGAGGAGATCCCTACACCCTACATAGTAGACATGACTAATCACTGAGTGGAGTTTGATCCCTACACCCTACATAGTAGACATGACCGATCACTGAGTGGGACGATCCCTACACCCTACATAGTAGACATGACTGACCACTGAGTGGACGAACCCTACACCCTACATAGTGGACATGACTGATCACTGAGTGGACGATCCCCTACACCCTACAGGGTATACATGACTGATCACTGAGTGGACGATCCCTACACCCTACATAGTAGACATGACTAATCACTGAGTGGACGATCCCTACACCCTACATAGTAGACATGACTGTTCACTGAGTGGACAAACCCTATTCCCTACATAGTAGACATGACTGATCACTGAGTGACAATCCCAACACCCTACATAGTAGACATGACTGATCACTGAGTGGACCAGGAACCCTACACCCTACATAGTAGACATGACTGATCACTGAGTGGACGGCCCAAATGGAACCCTACACCCTACATAGTGGACATGACTGATCACTGAGTGGACGATCCCTACACCCTACATAGTAGACATGACTGATCACTGTGTGGACGAACCCTACACCCTACATAGTAGACATGACTGACCACTGAGTGGACGATCCCTACACCCTACATAGTAGACATGACTGATGCCACTGAGTGGACGAACCCTACACCCTACATAGTGGACATGACTGATCACTGAGTGGATGAACCCTACACCCTACATAGTATACATGACTGATCACTGAGTGGACGATCCCTACACCCTACATAGTAGACATGACTAATCACTGAGTGGACGATCCCTACACCCTACATAGTAGACATGACTGTTCACTGAGTGGACAAACCCTACACCCTACATAGTAGACATGACTGATCACTCTGTGGACAAACCCTACACCCCTACATAGTAGACATGACTGATCACTGAGTGGACGATCCCTACACCCTACATAGTAGATATGAATGACCACTGAGTGGACGGCCCAAATTGAACCCTACACCCTACATAGTAGACATGACTAATCACTGAGTGGACGATCCCTACACCCTACATAGTAGACATGACTGACCACTGAGTGAACCCTACACCCTACATAGTGGACATGACTGACCACTGAGTGGACGAACCCTACACCCTACATAGTGGACATGACTGACCACTGAGTGGACGAACCCTACACCCTACATAGTGGACATGACTGACCACTGAGTGGACGATCCCTACACCCTACATAGTAGACATGACTGATCACTGAGTGGACGGCCCAAATGGAACCCTACACCCTACATAGTAAACATGACTGATCACTGAGTGGACGATCCCTACACCCTACATAGTATACATGACTGATCACTGAGTGGACGATCCCTACACCCTACATAGTAGACATGACTAATCACTGAGTGGACGATCCCTACACCCTACATAGTGGACATGATGACCACTGAGTGGGACGGCCCAAATGGAAACCTACACCCTACATAGTGGACATGACTGATCACTGAGTGGATGATCCCTACACCCTACATAGTGCACTGGGTCCTGGTCAGAAGTAGTGCACGATAAAGGGATTAGGGTGCCATAATGACAAAGCTTGACCCTCTGGCACACGCCTGATGATGTCTGACTCCCTGAGTTAGCTGGGCCGTTTCTGGGGAACACAGCACACACACACACACACACACACACACACACACACACACACACACACACACACACACACACACACTACACACACACACACACACACACACTGGTGATGGTGGTCACACACACACACACACACACCTGTCTTAAGTCCTGCCTATCAGTGTATAGGATGAACCTTGGCCTTCCAGAACTCCCCTGTGTGTGTGTGCGTGCGTGTGCATGTGCGTGTGCGTGTGCGTGCGTGCGTGCGTGCGTGCGTGTGTGTGTGTGTGTGTGCGTGTGCGTGTGTGAGTGAGTGGGTTAGTGTGCGTGTGCGTGTGTGAGTGAGTGAGTGGGTTAGTGTGCGTGTGCGTGTGTGAGTGAGTGAGTGGGTTAGTGTGCGTGTGCGTGTGTGAGTGAGTGAGTGGGTTAGTGAGTGAGAGAGTGACTATCATCCTACCACTCCTCTCAGATTAGATAACACAGCACCGCAAAACAGAGAGGAGGTCTACCCAGGTAACAGAGAGGTCTACCCAGGTAAGAGAGAGACATACCCAGGTAACAGAGGGGTCTACCCAGGTAACAGAGAGGTCTACCCAGGTAACAGAGAGGTCTACCCAGGTAACAGAGAGGTCTACCCAGGTAAAAGAGAGGTCTACCGAGGAAACAGAGTGACATACCCAGGTAACAGTGAGATCTACCCAGGTAACAGAGAGATCTACCCAGGTAACAGAGAGGTCTACCCAGGTAACAGAGAGATCTACCCAGGTAACAGAGAGATCTACCCAGGTAACAGAGAGGTCTACCCAGGTAACAGAGAGGTCTACCCAGGTAACAGAGAGGTCTACCCAGGTAACAGAGAGACCTACCCAGGTAACAGAGAGGTCTACCCAGGTAACAGAGAGACCTACCCAGGTAACAGAGAGGTCTACCCAGGTAACAGAGAGGTCTACCCAGGTAACAGAGAGGTCTACCCAGGTAACAGAGAGGTCTACCCAGGTAACAGAGAGGTCTACCCAGGTAACAGAGAGGTCTACCCAGGTAACAGAGAGACCTACCCAGGTAACAGAGACGTCTACCCAGGTAACAGAGAGGTCTACCCAGGTAACAGAGAGACCTACCCAGGTAACAGAGATCTACCCAGGTAACAGAGAGGATACCCCAGGTAACAGAGAGGTCTACCCAGGTAACAGAGAGGTCTACCCAGGTAACAGAGAGGTCTACCCAGGTAACAGAGAGACCTACCCAGGTAACAGAGAGACCTATCCAGGTAACAGGGAGGTCTACCCAGGTAAGAGAGAGACATACCCAGGTAACAGAGAGGTCTACCCAGGTAACAGAGAGGTCTACCCAGGTAAGAGAGAGACATACCCAGGTAACAGAGAGGTCTACCCAGGTAACAGAGACCTACCCAGGTAACAGTGACACCTACCCACGTAACAGAGAGGTCTACCCAGGTAACAGAGAGACCTACCCAGGTAACAGAGGTCTACCCAGGTAACAGAGAGGTCTACCCAGGTAACAGAGAGGTCTACCCAGGTAACAGAGAGGTCTACCCAGGTAACAGAGAGGTCTACCCAGGTAACAGTGAGACCTACCCAGGTAACAGAGAGGTCTACCCAGGTAACAGAGAGACCTACCCAGGTAACAGAGAGACCTACCCAGGTAACAGAGAGGTCTACCCAGGTAACAGAGAGGTCTACCCAGGTAACAGAGAGGTCTACCCAGGTAACAGAGAGACCTATCCAGGTAACAGAGAGGTCTACCCAGGTAACAGAGCTGTCTAGGTAACAGAGAGACCTACCCAGGTAACAGAGAGGTTTACCCAGGTAACAGAGAGACCTACCCAGGTAACAGAGACCTACCCAGGTAACAGAGAGACCTACCCAGGTAACAGAGAGGTCTACCCAGGTAACAGAGAGACCTACCCAGGTAACAGAGACCTACCCAGGTAACAGAGAGGTCTACCCAGGTAACAGAGATCTACCCAGGTAACAGAGCGGTCTACCCAGGTAACAGTGAGACCTACCCAGGTAACAGAGAGACCTACCCAGGTAACAGAGAGGTCTACCCAGGTAACAGAGAGGTCTACCCAGGTAACAGAGAGGTCTACCCAGGTAACAGAGAGACCTACCCAGGTAACAGAGAGACTACCCAGGTAACAGAGAGGTCTACCCAGGTAACAGAGAGGTCTACCCAGGTAACAGAGAGGTCTACCCAGGTAACAGAGAGGTCTACCCAGGTATCAGCGAGACCTACCCAGGTAACAGGGAGACCTACCCAGGTAACAGAGAGGTCTACCCAGGTAACAGAGAGGTCTACCCAGGTAACAGAGAGACCTACCCAGGTAACAGAGAGGTCTACCCAGGTAACAGAGAGGTCTACCCAGGTAACAGAGTGGTCTACCCAGGTAACAGAGCTGTCTACCCAGGTAACAGAGAGCTCTACCCAGGTAACAGAGAGGTCTACCCAGGTAACAGAGAGGTCTACCCAGGTAACAGAGATCTACCCAGGTAACAGAGATGTCTACCCAGGTAACAGAGAGGTCTTCCCAGGTAACAGAGAGGTCTACCCAGATAACAGAGAGGTCTACCCAGGTAACAGAGAGGTCTACCCAGATAACAGAGAGGTCTACCCAGGTAACAGAGAGGTCTACCCAGGTAACAGAGTGGTCTACCCAGGTAACAGAGAGATCTACCCAGGTAACTGTCTACCCAGGTAACAGAGAGCTCTACCCAGGTAACAGAGAGGTCTACCCAGGTAACAGAGTGGTCTACCCAGGTAACAGAGCTATCTAGGTAACAGTGAGACCTACCCAGGTAACAGAGAGGTCTACCCAGGTAACAGAGGTCTACCCAGGTAACAGAGAGGTCTACCCAGGTAACAGAGAGGTCTACCCAGGTAACAGTGAGATCTACCCTGTTAACAGAGAGGTTTACCCAGGTAACAGAGAGACCTACCCAGGTAACAGAGAGACCTACCCAGGTAACAGAGAGGTCTACCCAGGTAACAGAGAGGTCTACCCAGGTAACAGAGACCTATCCAGACCTATCCAGGTAACAGAGAGGTCTACCCAGGTAACAGAGCTGTCTACCCAGGTAACAGAGACCTACCCAGGACCTACCCAGGTAACAGAGAGGTCTACCCAGGTAACAGAGAGGTCTACCCAGGTAACAGGGCATACCCAGGCAACAGAGAGGTCTACCCAGGTAACAGAGAGGTCTACCCAGGTAACAGAGAGGCCTACCCAGAGAGACTACCCAGGTAACAGAGATATCTACCCAGGTAACAGAGAGCCTACCCAGGCAACAGAGAGTCTACCCAGGTAACAGAGAGGTCTACCCAGGTAACAGAGAGGTCTACCCAGGTAACAGAGAGGTCTACCCAGGTAACAGAGAGGTCTACCCAGGTAACAGAGAGGTCTACCCAGGTAACAGAGATGTCTACCCAGATAACAGAGAGGTCTACCCAGGTAACAGAGAGGTCTACCCAGGTAACAGAGCGGTCTACCCAGGTAACAGAGAGATCTACCCAGGTAACAGAGAGGTCTACCCAGGTAACAGAGAGGTCTACCCAGGTAACAGAGAGATGTACCCAGGTAACAGAGAGGTCTACCCAGGTAACAGCGAGACCTTCCCAGGTAACAGAGGTCTACCCAGGTAACAGAGAGGTCTACCCAGGTAACAGAGAGGTCTACCCAGGTAACAGAGAGGTCTACCCAGGTAACAGATCTACCCAGGTAACAGTCTACCCAGGTAACAGAGAGGTCTACCCAGGTAACAGAGAGGTCTACCCAGGTAACAGAGAGGTCTACCCATTTAACAGTGAGGTCTACCCAGGTAACAGAGAGGTCTACCCAGGTAACAGTTAGACCTACCCAGGTAACAGAGTGGTCTACCCAGGTAACAGAGCTGTCTAGGTAACAGAGACCTACCCAGGTAACAGAGGTCTACCCAGGTAACAGAGAGGTCTACCCAGGTAACAGAGAGGTCTACCCAGGTAACAGAGAGGTCTACCCAGGTAACAGAGAGGTCTACCCAGGTAACAGTGATATCTACCCAGGTAACAGAGAGGTTTACCCAGGTAACAGAGAGACCTACCCAGGTAACAGAGAGACCTACCCAGGTAACAGAGAGGTCTACCCAGGTAACAGAGAGGTCTACCCAGGTAACAGAGAGGTCTACCCAGGTAACAGAGAGGTCTATCCAGGTAACAGAGAGGTCTACCCAGGTAACAGAGCTGTACCCAGGTAACAGAGAGACCTACCCAGGTAACAGAGAGGTTTACCCAGGTAACAGAGAGACCTACCCAGGTAACAGAGAGACCTACCCAGGTAACAGAGAGGTCTACCCAGGTAACAGAGGTCTACCCAGGTAACAGAGAGACCTACCCAGGTAACAGAGAGACCTACCCAGGTAACAGAGGTCTACCCAGGTAACAGAGATCTACCCAGGTAACAGAGAGCGGTCTACCCAGGTAACAGAGAGGTCTACCCAGGTAACAGTGACACCTACCCACGTAACAGAGACCTACCCAGGTAACAGAGAGACCTAACCCAGGTAACAGAGAGACCTACCCAGGTAACTTAGAGACCTACCCATGTAACAGAGAGGTCTACCCAGGTAACAGAGAGGTCTACTCAGGTAACAGAGAGCGGTCTACCCAGGTAACAGAGGTCTACCCAGGTAACAGAGAGGTCTACCCAGGTAACAGAGAGGTCTACCCAGGTAAAAGAGAGGTCTACCCAGGTAACAGAGAGATCTACCCAGGTAACAGAGGTCTACCCAGGTAACAGAGAGGTCTACCCAGGTAACAGAGAGATCTACCCAGGTAACAGAGCGGTCTACCCAGGTAACAGAGGTCTACCCAGGTAACAGAGAGGTCTACCCAGGTAACAGAGAGGTCTACCCAGGTAACAGAGAGGTCTACCCAGGTAACAGTGATATCTACCCAGGTAACAGAGAGGTTTACCCAGGTAACAGAGAGACCTACCCAGGTAACAGAGAGGTCTACCCAGGTAACAGAAAGATCTACCCAGGTAACAGAGCGGTCTACCCAGGTAACAGAGAGGTCTACCCAGGTAACAGAGAGGTCTACCCAGGTAACAGAGAGATCTACCCAGGTAACAGAACCCAGGTAACAGAGGTCTACCCAGGTAACAGAGAGGTCTACCCAGGTAACAGAGAGACCTATCCAGGTAACAGAGAGTCTACCCAGGTAACAGAGGTCTAGGTAACAGAGAGGTCTACCAGGTAACAGAGAGGTCTACCCAGGTAACAGAGAGGTCTACCCAGGTAACAGAGGTCTACCCAGGTAACAGAGAGTTTACCTACCCAGGTAACAGAGACCTACCCAGGTAACAGAGGTCTACCCAGGTAACAGAGGTCTACCCAGGTAACAGAGAGGACCTACCCAGGTAACAGAGAGGTCTACCCAGGTAACAGAGCTGTCCCAGGTAACAGAGAGACCTACCCAGGTAACAGAGAGGTCTACCCAGGTAACAGGAGGTCTACCCAGGTAACAGAGACCTACCCAGGTAACAGAGAGGTCTACCCAGGTAACAGAGAGGTCTACCCAGGTAACAGAGATCTACCCAGGTAACAGAGGTCTACCCAGGTAACAGAGAGATCTACCCAGGTAAGCAGATCTACCCAGGTAACAGAGCGGTCTACCCAGGTAACAGAGATCTACCCAGGTAACAGAGCGGTCTACCCAGGTAACAGAGGTCTACCCAGGTAACAGAGGCCTGCACAGGTAAAACTGAGCACAGGTGGTTTCGATTCACCTGAAACAACAGGTCGGAAGATCATCTCTCTCGCAGCACAGTCAGGTGTAGATTCCAGATCTAGTCTACCTGCAACAGAGAACAGCCGGAGCCTACACCTGATTACACCTGATTACACCTGGTGCCGTAGGTGTGTTCTCTACTGTACCAGCTGAGGCAGGTTAGACAGGGTGCTGTAGGTGTGTTCTCTACTGTACCAGCTGAGGCAGGTTAGACAGGGTGCTGTAGATGTGTTCTCTACTGTACCAGCTGAGGCAGGTTAGACAGGGTGCTGTAGATGTGTTCTCTACTGTACCAGCTGAGGCAGGTTAGACAGGGTGCTGTAGATGTGTTCTCTACTGTACCAGCTGAGGCAGGTTAGACAGGATGCTGTAGATGTGTTCTCTACTGTACCAGCTGAGGCAGGTTAGACAGGGTGCTGTAGCTGTGTTCTCTACTGTACCAGCTGAGGCAGGTTAGACAGGGTGCTGTAGATGTGTTCTCTACTGTACCAGCTGAGGCAGGTTAGACAGGGTGCTGTAGGTGTTCTCTACTGTACCAGCTGAGGCAGGTTAGACAGAATGCTGTAGATGTGTTCTCTACTGTACCAGCTGAGGCAGGTTAGACAGGGTGCTGTAGATGTGTTCTCTACTGTACCAGCTGAGGCAGGTTAGACAGGGTGCTGTAGGTGTGTTCTCTACTGTACCAGCTGAGGCAGGTTAGACAGGGTGCTGTAGATGTGTTCTCTACTGTACCAGCTGAGGCAGGTTAGACAGGGTGCTGTAGATGTGTTCTCTACTGTACCAGCTGAGGCAGGTTAGACAGGGTGCTGTAGATGTGTTCTCTACTGTACCAGCTGAGGCAGGTTAGACAGGGTGCTGTAGATGTGTTCTCTACTGTACCAGCTGAGGCAGGTTAGACAGGGTGCTGTAGATGTGTTCTCTACTGTACCAGCTGGGGCAGGTTAGACAGGGTGCTGTAGATGTGTTTCTCTACTGTACCAGCTGAGGCAGGTTAGACAGGGTGCTGTAGGTGTGTTCTCTACTGTACCAGCTGAGGCAGGTTAGACAGGGTGCTGTAGATGTGTTCTCTACTGTACCAGCCGAGGCAGGTTAGACAGGGTGCTGTAGATGTGTCTCTACTGTACCAGCTGAGGCAGGCTAGACAGGGTGCTGTAGATGTGTTCTCTACTGTACCAGCCGAGGCAGGTTAGACAGGGTGCTGTAGATGTGTTCTCTACTGTACCAGCCGAGGCAGGTTAGACAGGGTGCTGTTTCTACTGTACCAGCCGAGGCAGGTTAGACAGGGTGCTGTAGATATGTTCTCTACTGTACCAGCCGAGGCAGGTTAGACAGGGTGCTGTAGATATGTTCTCTACTGTACCAGCCGAGGCAGGTTAGACAGGGTGCTGTAGATGTGTTCTCTACTGTACCAGCCGAGGCAGGTTAGACAGGGTGCTGTAGATGTGTTCTCTACTGTACCAGCTGAGGCAGGTTAGACAGGGTGCTGTAGATGTGTTTCTCTACTGTACCAGCTGGGGCAGGTTAGACAGGGTGCTGTAGATATGTTCTCTACTGTACCAGCTGAGGCAGGTTAGACAGGGTGCTGTAGATGTGTTCTCTACTGTACCAGCCGAGGCAGGTTAGACAGGGTGCTGTAGATATGTTCTCTACTGTACCAGCCGAGGCAGGTTAGACAGGGTGCTGTAGATGTGTTCTCTACTGTACCAGCCGTGGCAGGATAGACAGGGTGCTGTAGATGTGTTCTCTACTGTACCAGCCGAGGCAGTCTGGAGTCAGAGGGCAGGAGGAGAGATTTCATCACACTTTGCACCTCATGCACAGAGATCTCATCGCTACGGTAACAGATAAGACCCTGGTAATCAGGTAACGACAGGAGTCTCACCTGGATATCTGAGGACGCCGCACGTACGCTTGCCGACGTCACCAACGCCGAGATAATTCCTCCTGACAGTCAGAGAGAGAGAGAGGGGGGGACAGACTGACTGACTGCTGTCTACCTGAAACAGGTTTGTCTCTGAGGTATCGACCTGTCACCACTAGCTGCTGAGACCACAAACACATCCTTCGGACAGTCAAAGAGAGAAGGGGGGGGGCAGACTGACTGACTGCTGTCTACCTGAAGCAGGTTTGTCTCTGAGGTATCGACCTGTCACCACGAGCTGCTGAGACCACAAACACAGTGCCTCTGCTTCAGGTGAGTTCTGACAACATGGACACTCAGTCATCTCCAGTATATTATATAGAGTTACTCTGTGTGGATGGGTGTATGGACCTGTGTGACAGAGGTGGAGGGTTATGGAGTATTGTTTTGTGAAGATCATTTAGTTAGGATTTACGGTAACTCCTGTTTTTTTGGTTAGATTTACGGTAACTCCTGTTTTTTTGGTTAGGATTTACGGTAACTCCTGTTTTTGGTTAGGATTTACAGTAACTCCTGTTTTTTGGTTAGGGATTTACGGTAACTCCTGTTTTTGTGGTTGATTTACGGTAACTCCTGTTAGGATTTACAGTAACTCCTGTTTTTGTGGTTAGGATTTACGGTAACTCCTGTTTTTAAGTTAGGGATTTACGGTAACTCCTGTTTTTTTTGGTTAGGATTTACAGTAACTCCTGTTTTTTTGGTTAGGATTTACGGTAACTCCTGTCTTTTTTGGTTAGGATTTA
>NW_027008683.1:0-30000 GCF_036934945.1 Oncorhynchus masou masou
TACAGGCTATGCCAACTGCAGGTGTATTTATTTGTGTGCCCATTCTGTGTTAGTTGCAGTGTTATTTTACTTGTATATACAGTTGAAGTCAAAAGTTTACATACACCTTAGCCAAATACATTTTCACAATTCCTGACATTTAATCCTAGTAAAAATCCACTGTTTTATGTCAGTTAGGATCACCACTTTATTTTAAGAATGTGAAAATGTCAGAATAATAGTAGAGATAATGATTTATTTCCTTCATCACATTCCCAGTGGGCCAGAAGTTTACATACACTCAATTAGTATTTGGTTGCCTTTAAATACTTTAAAACTTGGGTCAAGCGTTTAGGGTAGCCTTCTACAAGCTTCCCACAATAAGTTGGGTGAATTTTGGCCCATTCCTCCTGACAGAGCTGGTGTAACTGAGTCAGGTTTGTAGGCCTCCTTGCTCACACATGCTTTTTCAGTTCTGCCCACAAATTTGCTATAGGATTGAGGTCAGGTCTTTGTGATGGCCACTCCAATACCTTGACTTTGTTGTCCTTTAGCCATTTGCCACAACTTTGTAAGTAATGCTTGGTGTCATTGTCCATTTGGAAGACTAATTTGCAATTATGTTGGTAACCAGTTTATAATATCGCACCTCTGGGTTTGTGGTATATGGCCAATATACCACGGCTAAGGAAGCTGTATCAGGCGCTCCGCGTTGCGTTGTACAAGGACAGCGGATTTCGGTCATATACCACACCCCATCGTGGCCTTATTGCTTAATTACCCACTTGAGCGCAACAAATGACAGGCGACAAACAACTTCCTGAACGGCTTGTTGACAAATGTCGTTCTTTGACTCCATCTAGTGGTTGAAGTTAAAAACACATGTGCAAGTCAGAATGCAGGATATTGTTGTGGTCTTTATCGTGTAGATTTAAAAATTCTGATATAAGGATGTTTTAACAATAACATTAAATCGATCAATTGAGGTCTTTGCAAGCAACCATATATCCTTTCAGAATGCTTATAGAACTCCCATGAAAAACTATCCATGCCACAGTCAAAAACAGTCTGCGTTTCAGCCTCAACAGAACAGGGCTCCATTGCTCAGGGTTAGAGCACTGGTCTTGTAAACCAGGGGTCATGAGTTCAAATCTCGCTGGGGCCTGTACACTTTTATTTTTTCCTTCAATCGGATCAACACGTCGGTCTTTCACGTCCCTAAACTTGGACAGGACAAAAAAAAAAAAACTGCCCCGATGCATTAGTCTCAGTTTTTTTGTTGCTCACGTTAATGACGTTAAT
The DNA here is from genome assembly GCF_036934945.1 of Oncorhynchus masou masou. Taxonomy (NCBI): domain Eukaryota; kingdom Metazoa; phylum Chordata; class Actinopteri; order Salmoniformes; family Salmonidae; genus Oncorhynchus; species Oncorhynchus masou. The sequence goes on from NW_027008683.1 coordinate 1,282, forward strand.
AAATGACGTATGTTGATCAGAGGAAAACAATGAATTACAAATAAATGAAGATTAAAGGAACAACACAGAGACTGCCATTAGCTTTTCCGTGCACATTGACACTTACAATGGCCAATTGTGTATCTTTGCATCGGTAGGGTATTATTATCAACACGTACACATTGCCAATAGTGTATCTTTGCGCCGGTACGAGGTTAGCCGACCACAGAATGAAATGGAACACTAGCGAGCTATGATGTAGCTACAGTAACTAGCTAAATTAACGTTAGTATAACCAAAGATACGATAACTGTCCCTATTCACCTGTGGGTAAAACCAAGCTCTATTAATCTGTGGTATAAACGTTACGATGCTGCCTGCAATACACTTACAGTAACGTTAGCTATGGGGTTGAAAAGTGCCCCCTAGCTCCTGAGCTGAGCAACACAGAAACAATGCGCTGTAGTAGCGAATAGTCGTTTTCCGAGCAAGATACCCCACGACTTTTTAAAATCAAAATCTTTCCCTTTCTCTGCCAGTCAGAGCCCGGATAGCTCAGTCGGTAGAGCATCAGACTTTTAATCTGAGGGTCCAGGGTTCAAGTCCCTGTTCGGGCGGATGTTTTTTTTACCAGTCTCGGCTGCTAGCGCCTTCTTCCTCATCTGCATAGACAGAACGAATGTTAACGAATATTATTATCGGCCTCGATAGCTTCTGTGACTGAGGTTAGTTGGAATCATGTTGGGAAATACATGCTATAACGTTACATCTGGTGTTAGGCTTTTAACAAACCCATCAAAACCATATTTTCAAGAAGAGAAGGACGTTTTTAATACACAATACAGGTATGTGTGATATTTAAAAAAAAATAAGTGAACTGAAATTAAGAAAGCTAGTTCGCTAACCAACCACATTTTCCAACCGAACTATCGATCGAGCTAGCGAACACGGACTGGGCTCGCCCGTGCTCTCTAGTGAGCTAACTTTATCTAGTTGTATTGGAGTATTCCTGTAAATTGATGTGGCTCTCTGCAAAATCACCGGATGTTTTGGAACTACTGAAAATAACACGGCAATGTACACTGAGATTTTTTTTTGATATAAATATGAACTTTATCAAACAAAACATACATGTATTGTGTAACATGAAGTCCTATGAGTATCATCTGATGAAGATCATCAAAGGTTAGTGATTCATTTATCTCTTTTTCTGCTTTTTGTGACTCCTCTCTTTGGCTGGAAAAATGGCTGTTTTTCTGTGACTCGGCACTCACCTAACATAATCGCCTGGTGTGCTTTCGTCATAAAGTCTTTTTGAAATCAGACACTGTGGTGAGATTAACAAGAATTGTATCTTTAAAATTGTCTAAAATACTTGTATGTTTGAGGAATTCTAATTATGAGATTTCTGTTGTTCGAATTTGGCTCCATGCACTTTCACTGGCTGTTGTTATATCGATCCCGTTTGCGGGATCTCAGCCCAAAGAGGTTTAACCAACAGTGCAGTTTAAGAAGAGTTAAGAAAATATGTACCAAATAAACAAAAGTAAAAAAATAATAAAAAGTAACACAATAAAATAATGTAAATAGTCCGGGTGGCCATTTGGTTAATTGTAGCAGTTATGGGGGCTTGGGGGTACAAGCTGTTAAGGAGCCTTTTGGTCCTAGACTTGATGCTCTGGTACCGCTTGCCATGCGGTAGCAGAGAAAACAGCCCATGACTTGGGTGACTAGAGTCTGACACTTTTTTGGGCTTGAATGGAAAGGAAGCTTGGCCCCAGTGATGTACTGGGCCGTATGCACTACCCTCTGTAGCCTTACGGTCAGATGCCGAGCAGTTGCCATACCAGGCGGTGATGCAACCGGTCAGGATGCTCTCGATGGTGCAGCTGTCAAGGAAGGGAGTTTATGTTTATACAAGACCTCCCGACCTCACCTACCTTCAACCAATCATGCCCTCTGCATTATTACAACATTTGAGAGGCCATGGCGATACGGTATGGAGCTCAAGTTGGTCTCTGCATGGCTCCGGGGGTCCGTAATTCTGTCACACCATCCATAGGGCACCTCAGACCACATTTTCGGATCAAGCACCAATTGGCTCTTAGCTTTGGGTAGTAAGCGAATTAACGGAACCGAATCACATTGGTGAAAGAGTTGTTCATTTGGCTCCCTGATTTGCATACGGCTACTACTCCCTTTTGAGCTATTTATTTTTTCTGCAGATACATTATAAACTAATTGTAAAAAGGGTGAGTCCTCACTGCAGAAACAATAAATAGTGAGGAGATCACGGCAATCTGGTGCATACAGATTGTTTTTTAAGTGCGTAAAAAAAATACTACATTGTTTTTGCAGGACATCTAATAATTTGGCCAGATCTGACATATGGACCGGCTCGGAGCCAAATGATCCGGCTCACTGAAAAGACTCACCGAAAATCAATCACTACAGAAGTAGTATCACTACAAAAGTTACAGGTGCTTGCGCCAGTTTCTCAAAACTGTTTCGACACAGGTTCACACTTTGTGAACAATAATATTTCTTACATTCGATAAAATAAACATAAATATAGCAAACATTCTTTATAATCATTTAGCAAATACATATATTTATTACGCATCATGTAATACCTTATAATAATGCATTAATCTGTTATCGAGGATCCTTGGGACGTGCCTACCCCACAGAAGTCTAAATGTAAAATAGTTAATGTAAGGATTAAAGTATCGCTTGTGGATTCAGGTTAGGATTTAGGGTAGGGACGTCCCAAGTGTATCACTGACCCAAAAAGAATCATAGTTTACTTTAAAATGATGGTGTACATCTGCCCTCTTGTGAGGATATTGTGTATTACACGTACTGTGATATCCCTTTGATATCAAGCAAGACCAGATTAAATGTGACATTGATCTTGACTAGTAAACCTTCCAGTTAGAATAACAGTAGCACCACCACCAGAGAGATGAATGATTCCTCCTTTATTCCCTACCAGCTTCCCTTTCATATCCACACACTCAAAGGATCCTCCTTTATACCTCTCACCCCCCAATAAAATGCTTATGCTGGTGTAAAATATCTAGCTTTAAACAATTTAAGCCACCAGTGAGGCTGGAAGACTAGGGGCGGCAGGGTAGCCTAGTGGTTAGAGCATTGGACTAGTAACCAAAAGGTTGTAAGTTAAAATCCCCGAGCTGACAAGGTACAAAATCTGTCGTTCTGCCCCTGAACAGGCAGTTAACCCACTGTTCCTAGGCCGTCATCGAAGATAAGAATTTGTTCTTAACTGACTTGCCTAGTAAAATAAAGGTTAGGCAGAACATAAGCAAAGACTGGGCTAGAGATAAAGTAAACCCTGTATCATTTGATTCAAGGTAATCAAGCTGCAGTCATTGGCTACTGATTCATACAGTAAACTATGATAGGAAGACATCCACTTCAGTGAACATAGGACATTTCACAAACAAAGAAGTTGGCAACCAGAACATACTATCTTCATACTCAACTCCCCTGTGCTGCTCTTCTCCTGCACTAGCAGTGTCCCACTTTCAGCTACTGGGAGATGAAGCTCCTCCTCTGTGCGTTCATACATCCCCTCAGGACACGTGGTCTCATCGAGATCATCATCACAACAACTCTGGATTCTTGGGACTTCTGGCAACGGTTGGCTGTCCTGAACTGGAACGGAGAGATGTGCTGGTGATGCTGTTGGCTGTCTCCTGTTTCTCTTGTGAATCACCAGTAACCCGAGCACACAAATGATTTGAATAATTATTACTAGCAATGGCACCCTACTCCTTTCACTATAAGTCATTGCAGGCTCCAATTGCTTTTCTAGAGAAAGACAGAAAGATAGAAAATAGTAGTGTTAGTGCAGCAAAGATAAGGGATATGACAACAATATTATACTGAAGCAATAAGGCCTGAGGGGTGTGGTCTTAGGCTGATATACCACGGCTGTCAGCCAATCAGCATTCAGGGCTCGAACCACCCAGTTTATAATCTCAACTAGCGCAGACAACAATACAAAACAGCAAGACTGCCATGATTAAATACTATTCTCTTGAAATATTACACTAACACTACATCTACTACTATGATAATAATAAGACAAAGAACAATGTCTATACGTTAAAAGTGCATTTTAAATAGAATACTTAAGTGAGAAAAGCATTCAATAGACATCCCACCTTTAACAGTGAGAGTGACTCCATGTGGATATCCTGGGTCACTATCACTGTTGAAGAAGCACAGGTAGGTCCCCTGGTCAGACGAGCGTACACCGGTGATGGTGAGGGACAGGTCACCCTCTCCGTAACCATCCCAGGTCACTGATGTCCTGTCAATGAATCCAGGGCCAAAGGTAGTATTGGTTGGGTCAATCTTCAGCACAGTCTGTCCATCTTTCTCCCACTGGACATACATCTCACCATCGGTTGCCTGCTTTTTGGTTGAGCCATAGCAGTGAAGTGTGACATTATCTCCGACGTGAGCTGATATTTCTGTCGGGACTGTTAGATGAGGAGGGAGAAGAGGGGTGGGCCTTGAATGGTGTGCAATTATGAAAGTAATTGAATTAGATTTAGGTCTACATGCAATGTATGACAATTAAAGTGAATGGGGAAGGTGCTGGGGGGTTAAGGTTAGAGAGAAGGTGCTGGGGGGTTAAGGTTAGAGTGAAGGTGCTGGGGGGTTAAGGTCAGAAAGAAGGTGCTGGGGGGTTTAGGTTAGAGAGAAGGTGCTGGGGGTTAAGGTTAGAGAGAAGGTGCTGGGGGTTAAGGTCAGAGAGAAGGTGCTGGGGAGTTAAGGTCAGAGAGAAGGTGCTGGGGAGTTAAGGTTAGAGAGAAGGTGCTCGAGAGTTAGGTTAGAGAGAAGGTGCTGGGGAGTTAAGGTCAGAGAGAAGGTGCTGGGGGGTTAAGGTTAGAGAGAAGGTGCTGGGGGGTTAAGGTTAGAGAGACGATGCTGGGGGTTAAGGTCAGAGAGAAGGTGCTGGGGGTTAAGGTTAGAGAGAAGGTGCTTGGGGGTTAAGGTTAGAGAGAAGGTGCTGGGGGGTTAAGGTTAGAGAGAGGGTGCTGGGGGTTAAGGTCAGAGAGAAGGTGCTGGGGGTTAAGGTTAGAGAGAAGGTGCTTGGGGGTTAAAGTGAAGGGGGAAGGTGCTGGGGGTTTAAGGTTAGAGAGAATGTGCTGGTGGGTTAACATTAGAGAGAAAGTGCTGGGGGTTAAGGTCAGAGAGAAGGTTCTGGGGGTTAAAGTGAAGGGGGAAGGTGCTGGGGGTTAAGGTTATAGAGAAGCTGCTGAGGGTTAAGGTTAGAGAGAAGGTGCTGTGTGGTTAAGGTCAGAGAGAAGGTGCTGGGTGGTTAAAGTTAGAGAGAAAGTGCTGGGGGGTCAAAGTGAAGGGGGAAGGAGCTGGGGGTTAAGGTTATAGAGAAAGTGCTGGGGGTTAAGGTTAGAGAGAAGATGCTGGGGGTTAAGGTTAGAGAGAAGGTGCTGGGGGTTAAGGTTAGAGAGAAGGTGCTGGGGTTAAGGTCAGAGAGAAGGTGCTGGGGGTTAAGGTTAGAGAGAAGGTGCTGGGTGGTTAAGGTCAGAGAGAAAGTGCTGGGTGGTTAAGGTCAGAGAGAAGGTGCTGGGTGGTTAAGGTCAGAGAGAAGGTGCTGTGGGGTTAAGGTCAGAGAGAAGTGGCTGGGTGGTTAAAGTTAGAGAGAAGGTGCTTGGGGGTTAAAGTAAAGGGGGAAGGTGCTGGGGGTTAAGGTTAGAGAGAAGGTGCTGGGGGGTTAAAGTGAAGGGGGAAGGTGCTGGGGGTTAAGGTTATAGATAAAGTGCTGGGGGTTAAAGTGAAGGGGGAAGGTGCTGGGTGGTTTAGGTCAGAGAGAAGGTGCTGGGTGGTTAAGGTCAGAGAGAAGGTGCTGGGGGTTAAGGTTAGAGAGAAGGTGCTGGGGGTTAAGGTTAAAGAGAAGTTGCTTGGGGTTAAAGTGAAGGTGGAAGGTGCTGGGGGTTAAGGTTAGAGAGAAAGTGCTGGGGGTTAAGGTTAGAGAGAAGGTGCTGGGGGTTAAGGTCAGAGAGAAGGTGCTGGGGGTTAAAGTGAAGGGGGAAGGTGCTGGGGGTTAAGGTTAGAGAGACGGTGCTTGGGGGGTTAAGGTTAGAGAGAAGATGCTGGGGGTTAATGTTAGAGAGAAGGTGCTGGGGGTTAATGTTAGAGAGAAGGTGCTGGGGGTTAAGGTTAGAGAGAAGGTGCTGGGGGTTAAGGTCAGAGAGAAGGTGCTGGGGGTTAAGGTTAGAGAGAAGGTGCTGGGTGGTTAAGGTCAGAGAGAAGGTGCTGGGTGGTTTAGGTCAGAGAGAAGGTGCTGGGTGGTTAAGGACAGAGAGAAGGTGCTGGGGGTTAAGGTTAGAGAGAAGGTGCTGGGGTTAAGGTCAGAGAGAAGGTGCTTGGGGGTTAAAGTGAAGGTGGAAGGTGCTGGGGGGTTAAGGTTAGAGAGAATGTGCTGGGGGTTAAAGTGAAGGGGGAAGGTGCTGGGGGGTTAAGTTTATAGATAAAGTGCTGGGGGGTTAAGGTTATAGATAAAGTGCTGGGGGTTAAGGTTAGAGAGACGGTGCTTGGGGGTTAAGGTTAGAGAGAAGATGCTGGGGGGTTAAGGTTAGAGAGAAGGTGCTGGGGGGTTAAGGTTAGAGAGACGGTGCTTGGGGGTTAAGGTTAGAGAGAAGATGCTGGGGGGTTAATGTTATAGAGAAGGTGCTGGGGGGTTAAGGTCAGAGAGAAGGTGCTGGGGGTTAAGGTTAGAGAGAAGGTGCTGGGTGGTTAAGGTCAGAGAGAAGATGCTGGGTGGTTAAGGTCAGAGAGAAGGTGCTGGGTGGTTTAGGTCAGAGAGAAGGTGCTGGGGGGTTAAGGTCAGAGAGAAGGTGCTGGGTGGTTAAGGTCAGAGAGAAGGTGCTGTGGGGTTAAGGTCAGAGAGAAGTGGCTGGGTGGTTAAAGTTAGAGAGAAGGTGCTTGGGGGTTAAAGTAAAGGGGAAGGTGCTGGGGGGTTAAGGTTAGAGAGAAGGTGCTGGGGGGTTAAAGTGAAGGGGGAAGGTGCTGGGGGGTTAAGGTTAGAGAGAAGATGCTGGGGGGGGGTTAAAGTGAAGGGGGAAGGTGCTTGGGGTTAAGGTTAGAGAGAAGATGCTTGGGGGTTAAAGTGAAGGTGGAAGGTGCTGGGGGGTTAAGGTTAGAGAGAAGGTGCTGGGGGTTACGGTTAGAGAGAAGGTGCTGGGGTTTAAGGTCAGAGAGAAGGTGCTGGGGGTTAAAGTGAAGGGGGAAGGTGCTGGGGGTTAAGGTTATAGAGAAGGTGCTGGGGGTTAAGGTTAGACAGAAGTTGCTGTGGGGTTAAGGTCAGAGAGAAGGTGCTGGGTGGTTAAAGTTAGAGAGAAGGTGCTTGGGGGTTAAAGTGAAGGGGGAAGGTGCTTGGGGGTTACGGTCAGAGAGAATGTGCTGGGGGATTAAGGTTAGAGAGAAGGTGCTGGGGGTTAAGGTTAGAGAGAAGGTGCCGGGGGGTTAAGGTTAGAGAGAAGGTGCTGGGGGATAAAGTGAAGGGGAAGGTGCTGGGGGGTTAAGGTTATAGAGAAAGTGCTGGGGGTTAAGGTTAGAGAGATGGTGCTTGGGGGTTAAGGTTAGAGAGAAGGTGCTGGGGGTTAAGGTTAGAGAGAAGGTGCTGGGGGTTAAGGTTAGAGAGAAGGTGCTGGGGGTTAAAGTGAAGGGGAAGGTGCTGGGGGGTTAAGGTTAGAGAGAAGGTGCTGGGGGATTAAGGTTAGAGAGAAGGTGCTGGGGGTTAAGGTTAGAGAGAAGGTGCTGGGGGGTTAAGGTTAGAGAGAAGGTGCTGGGGGTTAAGGTTAGAGAGAAGGTGCTGGGGGTTAAAGTGAAGGGGAAGGTGCTGGGGGTTAAGGTTATAGATAAAGTGCTGGGGGTTAAGGTTAGAGAGACGGTGCTTGGGGGTAAAGGTTAGAGAGAAGATGCTGGGGGGTTAATGTTAGAGAGAAGATGCTGGGGGTTAAGGTTAGAGAGAAGGTGCTGGGGGTTAAGGTCAGAGAGAAGGTGCTGGGGGTTAAGGTTAGAGAGAAGGTGCTGGGTGGTTAAGGTCAGAGAGAAGGTGCTGGGTGGTTAAGGTCAGAGAGAAGGTGCTGGGTGGTTAAGGTCAGAGATAAGGTGCTGGGTGGTTTAGGTCAGAGAGAAGGTGCTGGGTGGTTAAGGTCAGAGAGAAGTTGCTGGGGGTTAAGGTTAGAGAGAAGGTGCTGGGGGGTTAAGGTTAAAGAGAAGGTGCTTGGGGGTTAAAGTGAAGGTGCTTGGGGGTTAAAGTGAAGGTGGAAGGTGCTGGGGGGTTAAGGTTAGAGAGAAGGTGCTGGGGGGTTAATGTTAGAGAGAAGGTGCTGGGGGTTAAGGTTAGAGAGAAGGTGCTGGGTGGTTAAGGTCAGAGAGAAGGTGCTGGGTGGTTAAGGTCAGAGAGAAGGTGCTGGGTGGTTAAGGTCAGAGATAAGGTGCTGGGTGGTTTAGGTCAGAGAGAAGGTGCTGGGTGGTTAAGGTCAGAGAGAAGTTGCTGGGGGTTAAGGTTAGAGAGAAGGTGCTGGGGGTTAAGGTTAAGAGAAGGTGCTTGGGGGTTAAAGTGAAGGTGGAAGGTGCTGGGGGTTAAGGTTAGAGAGAAGGTGCTGGGGGGTTAATGTTAGCGAGAAGGTGCTGGGGGTTAAGGTTAGAGAGAAGGTGCTGGGGGTTAAGGTCAGAGAGAAGGTGCTGGGGGTTAAAGTGAAGGGGGAAGGTGCTGGGGGTTTAAGGTTATAGAGAAGGTGCCGGGGGGTTAAGGTTAGAGAGAAGGTGCTGGGGGTTAAAGTGAAGGGGGAAGGTGCTGGGGGTTAAGGTTATAGAGAAAGTGCTGGGGGTTAAGGTTAGAGAGATGGTGCTTGGGGGTTAAGGTTAGAGAGAAGGTGCTGGGGGGTTAAGGTAAGAGAGAAGGTGCTGGGGGTTAAGGTTAGAGAGAAGGTGCTGGGTGGTTAATGTCAGAGGAAGGTGCTGGGTGGTTAAGGTCAGAGAGAAGGTGCTGGGTGGTTTAGGTCAGAGAGAAGGTGCTGGGTGGTTTAGGTCAGAGAGAAGGTGCTGGGGGTTAAGGTTAGAGAGAAGGTGCTGGGGGTTAAGGTTAAAGAGAAGGTGCTTGGGGGTTAAAGTGAAAGTGGAAGGTGCTGGGGGTTAAGGTTAGAGAGAAGGTGCTGGGGGTTAAGGTTAGAGAGAAGGTGCTGGGGGTTAAGGTTAGAGAGAAGGTGCTGGGGGTTAAGGTTAGAGAGAAGGTGCTGGGGGTTAAAGTGAAGGGGGAAGGTGCTGGGGGTTAAGGTTATAGAGAAAGTGCTGGGGGTTAAGGTTAGAGAGATGGTGCTTGGGGGTTAAGGTCAGAGAGAATGTGCTGGGGGATTAAGGTTAGAGAGAAGGTGCTGGGGGGTTAAGGTTAAAGAGAAGGTGCTGGGGGTTAAGGTTAGAGAGAAGGTGCTGGGGGTTAAGGTTAGAGAGAAGGTGCTGAGGGGTTAAAGTGAAGGGGGAAGGTGCTGGGGGTTAAGGTTAGAGAGAAGGTTCTGGGGGATTAAGGTTAGAGAGAAGGTGCTGGGGGTTAAGGTTAGAGAGAAGGTGCTGGGGGGTTAAAGGTGCTGGGGGTTAAAGTGAAGGGGAAGGTGCTGGGGGGTTAAGGTTATAGATAAAGTGCTGGGGTTAAGGTTAGAGAGACGGTGCTTGGGGGTAAAGGTTAGAGAGAAGATGCTGGGGGGTTAATGTTAGAGAGAAGATGCTGGGGGTTAAGGTTAGAGAGAAGGTGCTGGGGGTTAAGGTCAGAGAGAAGGTGCTGGGGGGTTAAGGTTAGAGAGAAGGTGCTGGGTGGTTAAGGTCAGAGAGAAGGTGCTGGGTGGTTAAGGTCAGAGATAAGGTGCTGGGTGGTTTAGGTCAGAGAGAAGGTGCTGGGTGGTTAAGGTCAGAGAGAAGGTGCTGGGGGTTAAGGTCAGAGAGAAGGTGCTGGGGGTTAAGGTTAAAGAGAAGGTGCTTGGGGGTTAAAGTGAAGGTGGAAGGTGCTGGGGGGTTAAGGTTAGAGAGAAGGTGCTGGGGGGTTAATGTTAGAGAGAAGGTGATGGGGGTTAAGGTTAGAGAGAAGGTGCTGGGGGTTAAGGTTATAGAGAAGGTGCTGGGGGTTAAGGTTAGACAGAAGGTGCTGTGGGGTTAAGGTCAGAGAGAAGGTGCTGGGTGGTTAAAGTTAGAGAGAAGGTGCTTGGGGGTTAAAGTCAGAGAGAATGTGCTGGGGGGTTAAGGTCAGAGAGAAGGTGCTGGGGGTTAAGGTTAGAGAGAAGGTGCTTGGGGGTTAAAGTCAGAGAGAATGTGCTGGGGGTTAAGGTCAGAGAGAAGGTGCTGGGGGTTAAGGTCAGAGAGAAGGTGCTGTGTGGTTAAGGTCAGAGAGAAGGTGCTGGGTGGTTTAGGTCAGAGAGAAGGTGCTGGGGGTTAAAGTGAAGGGGGAAGGTGCTGGGGGGTTAAGGTTAGAGAGAATGTGCTGGGGGTTAAAGTGAAGGGGGAAGATGCTGGGGGTTAAGGTTATAGATAAAGTGCTGGGGTTAAGGTTAGAGAGACGGTGCTTGGGGGTTAAGGTTAGAGAGAAGATGCTGGGGGTTAATGTTAGAGAGAAGGTGCTGGGGGTTAAGGTTAGAGAGAAGGTGCTGGGGGTTAAGGTCAGAGAGAAGGTGCTGGGGGGTTAAGGTCAGAGAGAAGGTGCTGGGTGGTTTAGGTCAGAGAGAAGGTGCTGGGTGGTTAAGGTCAGAGAGAAGGTGCTGGGTGGTTTAGGTCAGAGAGAAGGTGCTGGGTGGTTAAGGTCAGAGAGAAGGTGCTGGGGGTTAAGGTTAGAGAGAAGGTGCTGGGGGGTTAAGGTTAAAGAGAAGGTGCTTGGGGGTTAAAGTGAAGGGGGAGGTGCTGGGGGGTTAAGGTTAGAGAGAAGGTGCTGGGGGTTAATGTTAGAGAGAAGGTGCTGGGGGTTAAGGTCAGAGAGAAAGTGCTGGGGGTTAAAGTGAAGGGGGAGGTGCTGGGGGTTAAGGTTATAGAGAAGGTGCTGGGGGTTAAGGTTAGACAGAAGGTGCTGTGGGGTTAAGGTCAGAGAGAAGGTGCTGGGTGGTTAAAGTTAGAGAGAAGGTGCTTGGGGGTTAAAGTCAGAGAGAATGTGCTGGGGGATTAAGGTTAGAGAGAAGGTGCTGGGGGGTTAAGGTTAGAGAGAAGGTGCTGGGGGGTTAAGGTTAGAGAGAAGGTGCTGGGTGGTTAAAGTTAGAGAGAAGGTGCTTGGGGGTTAAAGTCAGAGAGAATGTGCTGGGGGATTAAGGTTAGAGAGAAGGTGCTGGGGGTTAAGGTTAGAGAGAAGGTGCTGGGGGGTTAAGGTTAGAGAGAAGGTGCTGGGGGGTTAAAGTGAAGGGGGAAGGTGCTGGGGGGTTAAGGTTATAGAGAAAGTGCTGGGGGTTAAGGTTAGAGAGACGGTGCTTGGTGGTTAAGGTCAGAGAGAATGTGCTGGGGGTTAAGGTTAGAGAGAAGGTGCTGGGGGATTAAGGTTAGAGAGAAGGTGCTGGGGGGTTAAGGTTAGAGAGAAGGTGCTGGGGGGTAAGGTCAGAGAGAAGGTGCTGTGGGTTAAGGTCAGAGAGAAGGTGCTGGGAGTTTAAGGTCAGATAGAAGGTGCTGGAGGGTTAAGGTCAGAGAGAAAGTGCTGGGGGTTAAGGTCAGAGAGAAGGTGCTGGGGGTTAAGGTCAGAGAGAAGGTGCTGGGGTTAAGGTTAGAGAGTAGGTGCTGGGTGGTTAAGGTTAGAGAGAAGGTGCTGGGTGGTTAAGGTTAGAGAGAAGGTGCTGGGGGGTTAAGGTGAGAGAGAAGGTGCTTGGGGGTTAGGTGTTGGGGGTTAAGGGGGGAAGGTGTTGGGGGTTAAGGTCAGAGAGAAGGTGCTGGGGGTTAAGGTCAGAGAGAAGGTGCTGTGGGTTAAGGTCAGAGAGAAGGTGCTGGGGATTAAGGTCAGAGAGAAGGTGCTGTGGGTTAAGGTCAGGGAGAAGGTGCTGGGGGGTTAAGGTCAGGGAGAAGGTGCTGGGGGGTTAAGGTTTAGAGAAGGTGCTGGGGCGTTAAAGTTAGCATAGTGTGAAAGCCAAAAGGAGAGGAGTGGAGGATGAGGGAATGAAGGATAAATGGACATGAGTTGAATAGACACAAATAAAGAATGATATTATACTATTATCATTGATCACAACTCTAAAACACAAATCAACAGTATGTAGACTTTGAATTACACACTGACTTCAGAAAAACAGTGGTCTGGCCAATATTACAATATTGCAACAATTGCAAATGCATAAATGAAGATGTGAAAATGTTTAATTCCAAAACGCTGTATATCCATTTTCAGAAATGTTGGTCTTTTAATGTAATTAGAAATGATGAAAGAGATTGGTATGTTTTTTCACTCTCTAATCATGGTATGGGGTTGTTCAATGTATTTGTTTAAAATCTATCACTGGATGGTTTCATTTCAGAGACAAAACGCTATATAGCCGCCTCTTAGAGAAATAAGTAGTACTACTATGTTTTACAGTCAAATGTAACAAAAAACTGCTAGCAGATACCCATAGACTTCCAGTCATTGTGCTAACGCTAGTTAGCATTGGCTCACGAGACTAACTCTAACTTCCTTCACACTGGATACAGAGACATACAAATGGAATCCACAAGTTCACCTGACTCCGTGGGGATAGATAAAGGGCCTCATTGCCCAAATCCTGAAGTATCCCTTTAAGATACCTAGGTGTAGGTGAGACGATCACATATCACTGTCAAATATACAGGATACGAACATTCCATTCCAGCTAAAAAAATATATATAATATTTTGCAAATAAAAACATGAAAAAATAAATAAATCTGAGAACAGTAATATTTTACACACACATGAAGAATAATAATAACACACATAACCAATAATGGTGGATAAAGCATTTTGGAAGTAAACTCTTCAAATCTATCCCTGAGTAAAGTAGTCATAGTTCTTGTTCCCAGTCAACATTCAATATGTCAAGTTTTGTCATGTCTGTTCAGCTTACCCAGAACATCTAGCTTCACATCTGCAACATTCTGCTTATCACAGACACACTCATATGAGCCCTTGTCATTGTACACCGCAGAGCTGATTGTGAGAGAGAGGTCTTTGTTGATTTCCACCCTCTTCTCAAAGCGTTTCCTTCAATTAATTTTCCTTGATCAATCTTGGCAACGACCTGGCCATCTACAATCTTCCAAACGATGCCAATGTCACAGGTTGCATTGCAAGGGAGAGTGACAGAGTGCTTCAAATTCACAGTTTTAATAATGATACCATTACCAATCGAGGGGCATTCTGTGGAAACGGTCGGGAAGTAAAAGAAATACAAGGATTATAATGTTTACATATTTGTAGCCAAACTAAATCCTCAACATATTTAACATTAGGCTAATACAGTGAACACACTCAATGATGTTGATCAAGAGGCCAGTTCACACAAAAAGAACATAGTGTATCTAAAATGATTCATTTAGGAAAAGCGTACCAAGAAGGCCAACCATCAATGTAAAAACACAGCAGAATAGTTTCCACCCCATGCTGTGCTTTACTGCCCCAGGATTCAACATCTGTGAAATTGAAAAAGCATTTTAAGATGTGGATGATTGTAATTATGTCTAAACTATTTAGCCTACACTAAAATAGTAGCCTACTAAGAAACTATCGTCTTTGTTGCATAACGTTTTGCTGTGGTTTGCTATGGTGTGCACTACTGCTTGGGTGTGCACTATACACTATACACTATACAAAAACACTTTCTCTTCACAGACCATTGCCGTCCATTAAAACAACATTCATTCATCACATACACCTTACAAACTAAGAAACAAGTATCATATTCCACCCCCGACCCTCAAACAAACAGATTTTCAATAGAATATACTTCATTTACCAAACTATAGATGTTTTACCTCCGGCCTTGGTTGTCCTGAGAAATAACTACTTTCGTTTTCGCTCTTCTTCATTGGACTATTTAAGGTGCATTACCGCCACCAACTGGACTGGAGTGTTAACCAGAGACAGGAAGGTCTAAATCCTACCCATTATTCTCATCTCCCTAAGGAAGCGAAATACATCATTAAATATTACAGCCCCTGAAGATTTCCCCAGCAGTTGACTTAATATCGTCTCTTCAACCCCATTACTCCTTAAATGTACCAATAATCTCCCCCTTTCCCTCCCATATTGATGGCACTGAAATGGAACGTGTTCCACTGTCTCCATCTCCTCCTGACAGTGATCCCACCACCCAGTTGGATGTTTCCCCACCTATGTCCTGTTGAGCCTTGTGTTTCCCAGGCTCAGCCTTGTGACGACACTTTCCTCCCTTCTCTCTCTGCCTGAGGACCTCCCTGCCCCCCACATTTTCATAGATATTATACAGGTGTCATCCCTTTCCCTTCCTGTTCCACAACTCTTGCCATTTGTTTTTAACCACTGTTCTCATAAACCCTTGGCTTCTGCTTTACTGATGGACAAATCCATGTCAACATTAGGATGTTTGAGAGGCTGCTTGGCGATAGCATCCACACCCCCCATTCCCCTCTACTCCCACACGAGCTGGTACCCAGAAACATCACCCCGTCTGTTTCGCCCTGAACAAGCACTGCAGAACCTCATACAATACACCCTGTCTGCTCTGAGACACACATGAATTTGAGCTCATCAGTGCTGCAACAGGAGTCAGACTAGATGACTACCGTCATCCTCACCTCCTCCGCCCACTCTGCAGCCAAGAGTATGGACATCTCCATTGTGTAAACAGATAAATGACCTGTTGCTCTTTTCGTCACTGCCACCTTAAACTCTAAAAGCTGTTCCTGTCCTGACTTTTTTAGGGTCATTAGATCCATCTGTGAATATATTAAAGAAAGCATAGTACTGTGTTATTAAATGTTAACTTTCACAACTGAATATTCTCCTTCCTCGACATCTATTAGCCTCTCAAGCAACCCTAGATATATCACTAGCTGAGGGAACAACCAAGGTGGGATAGCAGGAAAACCACGACGGCGACACCGGTAAACAGTGTCCTTTGCTCCCGCTTGCCCAACACCTGCCCTCACCGTTAACAGAACTGCATGAAAACATTGCTGGGGTCGAAGGACACTGTCTATCGGTGTACGGCTAGCTAGCCACCGTTGTCGCCACCGCCCATTCTTCTGTGGGGTTTTGTCGGTGATTGGCATCAAACGTTATTGTGCATCACCTACTGTACTGGAACGCCCCCCCCCCCCATGTCCTAGATTAAAAATGTACAGTACAATTATAAAGAGGTGTTCCTGCAGATGCAGGAATGCTCACATGTTATTTAACTAGGCAAGTCAGTTAAGAACAAATCCATAATTACAATGACGGCCTACCCCGGAAGCTGCAGGGTCAATTGTGCGCCGCCCTATGGGACTCCTAACCACGGTCGGATGTAATGAAGCCTGGAATCGAACCAAGGACTACAGTGACGCCTCTTGCACTGAGATCCAGTGTTTCAGACTGTTGCGCCACTCGGGAGTCCTGAGTGTAGGAACGCCCAGAAATGCGGGCCGCAATTGTACCCTTCTTGGTTGTCAGCCAAACCATTATACTCTTTGGATGCATACAAATAAACAAATACATAAAACATTTATAAAAAATGAATACATTGTTGCATTGATCCATTTGCTGCGATAATAAGGGATAGAGATGATACGATATAGGATTTTTATTTGATAATTTCCTTGAAAAATAACCATTTGTACACATGAGTCCTCCAAATCAGTTTAATCATCAATATCACCATTAATGATGATAGTGATAACGCAATTATTTATATTTTGCAAGTATGATCACCTTTTGAAACAGACGTCATGTTCTGAAATTGTTCAGCACATTTTGTTGGATCATACCGGTGTCAAGGTCTTGTAGTTGCTTTGTACTTAACGACCACTAGATGGTAGTGTAGCCTCATTCCTTAAACCCTTGCTCAGTTTGAAATCAATCTGACCCCAGTGGTGGTAACTCTTATCCGCAGAGGACCTGCTGGGGAACTTTTGTTACCGCCAGGCAATCACTCACCTCATTCAACCAATTACAGTCTTGGTGGAAGGCTATGACTACTTGTGCTGACTGTGTACCTCGACAACCGTGTTTGAGGATTGAATAACCTCTGGGCTATGTGGTTGTCTTTGAATGTGGGACGTGTCTTTCCATGTTGATGATACTGTACGTTGGTCTGACTCTATGCTTAAGGGCCTGAAATAGTCAAACGGTGGTTCAAAGAGAATGAGTCAATGTTGAACAAATGTTTTACTAAGGTTGAATTTCCGTCTCTCTATGACTCAAGTCTCTGCCCACAGAGAAGCCATTCAGATGTCATGTCCAGACAGACTGACTGTAAAACCACCAGTCTGTGTGGCCGCCGAGCAGAGCACTGGCTGGGGGAGAGGGATCAGGGCCAGATGGGCCACATTTGGGACATGAAGTCACTGGGAGGTGTGTGTGTGTGTGTGTGTGTGTATGTGTGTGTGTGTGTGTATCTGTGTATGTGCGTTAGAGCCATAGAATGTCTTATAATAATATTATGTCAACTTTAAGACAACCTTCATGCAAGCCATGTTTTCTTCATGTTGACACATACCATGTCTTCATCACTGATAATTCCTGTTGTCACAACAATAAACAACTTGTCATGCATTTGTAATCAGGCCATTTACACAGACAGAGCTACCATGGTTATGTCCCAAATGGCACCCTATTCCCTATGGGTCCTGGTCAAAAGTAGTGCACTATGTAGGGAATAGGGTTCCATTTAAGACGCAGCCCATGACTCCCAGGTCCTCTCAACCATGTGGCAGGAACATACTGAACGTGTGATCCTTAACCATCAAGGGAAACCACACGGGGGTCCAGGTTAAAGCTTCAGTGATCATGTTAAACCCTGGGTCCAGGTTAAAGCTTCAGTGATCATGTTAAACCCTGGGTCCAGGTTAAAGCTTCAGTGATCATGTTAAACCCTGGGTCCAGGTTAAAGCGTCAGTGATCATGTTAAACCCTGGGTCCAGGTTAAAGCTTCAGTGATCATGTTAAACCCTGGGTCCAGGTTAAAGCGTCAGTGATCATGTTAAACCCTGGTTCCAGGTTAAAGCTTCAGTGATCATGTTAAACCCTGGGTCCAGGTTAAAGCGTCAGTGATCATGTTAAACCCTGGGTCCAGGTTAAAGCTTCAGTGATCATGTTAAACCCTGGGTCCAGGTTAAAGCTTCAGTGATCATGTTAAACCCTGGGTCCAGGTTAAAGCTTCAGTGATCATGTTAAACCCTGGGTCCAGGTTAAAGCTTCAGTGATCATGTTAAACCCCAAGGGCTTCAGTGATCATGTTAAACCCTGGGTCCAGGTGATCAGTGATTATGTTAAACCCTGGGTCCAGGTTAAAGCTTCAGTGATCATGTTAAACCCTGGGTCCAGGTTAAAGCTTCAGTGATCATGTTAAACCCTGGGTCCAGGTTAAAGCTTCAGTGATCATGTTAAACCCTGGGTCCAGGTTAAAGCTTCAGTGATCATGTTAAACCCTGGGTCAAGGTTAAAGCTTCAGTGATCATGTTAAACCCTGGGTCCAGGTTAAAGCTTCAGTGATCATGTTAAACCCTGGGTCCAGGTTAAAGCTTCAGTGATCATGTTAAACCCTGGGTCAAGGTTAAAGCGTCAGTGATCATGTTAAACCCTGGGTCCAGGTTAAAGCTTCAGTGATCATGTTAAACCCTGGGTTCAGGTTAAAACTTCAGTGATCATGTTAAACCCTGGGTCCAGGTTAAAGTGTCAGTGATCATGTTAAACCCTGGGTCCAGGTTAAAGTGTCAGTGATCATGTTAAACCCTGGGTCCAGGTTAAAGTGTCAGTGATCATGTTAAACCCTGGGTCCAGGTTAAAGTGTCATGAACCCTGGGTCAAAGGTTAAAGCTTCAGTGATCATGTTAAACCCTGGGTCAAGGCAGTGGTGTGTAAACTCCTGGGTCAAGGTTAAAGCTTCAATCATAAATCAAGAAAATATCATAATAACCCTGGGTCCAAGAAGTGATCATTTAAACCTGGGTCCAGGTTAAACGTCAGTGATAATTTTCAAGGCAGTTTGTTTCATGGCTGCCAAGGGAAGCATCCAAAAATTGACCAAGAAAAAAACATAATATAATTTTCCTTCGTTTCGCAAGAAGCTTACTGTATCTTAAGAGAGGAACGGCAGTCTAAGGACTGCATATCAGTGCTAGACACTGGTTCGAATCCAGGCTTTTTCACAACCGGCTGAGATTGGGAGTCCCATAGGGCGACACACAATTGGCCCAGCGAAGTCTGGGTTAGGTTTTGGCCCGGGGTAGGCTGTCATTGTAAGTACGAATTTGTTCTTAGCTGACTTTCCTAGTTAAATAAAGGTTAAAAAATATCACAGGAGAATGCATCTGAGCAAGCAAAACAGAGCTTCTCTATCTGATGCTGTCTGGTCATAAAGAGTATGACATTGTTGCCTCCTGTATCCTTGAAGGCAAGGGAAGCCAGTGAGCATTTGGCCTCCCTTGATAAAAAAGTATGAGTTAATAGTGAATCAGTGTTGAGCTAAACTGAGCTCAGCTGTGAATGGTCCTGGTGCACCAAAAAAAGTGTAAAGGAAAGCCAGTTTGGATTTGGCTTCACTCCCATCATATCAATATACGTCATTGACAGAAACAATTTGAATGGTTGCTCCTCATGGGGTTGTTGTCCTCCGGTGGCTTACTAGCGAAAATGGTCCCTTTCCTAAATTAGCCATGGATGGAGATAGGGATTTTACTTAATTCTCCTTAATGGCAAATGATTATATTGGCGATTCTGATAACTAATGTACTAACTCATCAACTCTGACGATGTAGCTCGTAGTTGTTCTTTGTAGCATGGCCATCTATGGATTTGGTAGCTGTTGGCCAATCAGGAGAGACATCCGTAACTGCAATGACTGGGCCATGTTCAGTTGCCAAACGTTGTCGAACGTTGCAGATAGAAATTCCATTAATGGAGCCAAAATGTTTCCTTGGGCGACATGTCGGAGAGGCATGTTTGTTCTACATTACATGTTTCTATCTGAACCTACCAAAACGTTTTGTCTGGCTGAACGCGCCCCTGGAGAGGGGGAACCTGTTCAGGATGGTTCAACAGTACAGAACAATCAGATCCAAATTGTGTAGAAAAGATACGACTGTGTGCCATGTAGAATATGCAATCATTTATGAACATTTTATCTCACTGAACACACCTCAGCAGGGTTGGAGTCAATTCCATTTCAATTCCAGTCCATTCTAGAAATAAACCAAATTCCAACTTCACGTTTTGCTCACTGACAAGCATTAAAGAGAATTTGACTCCCAGAATTGCCTGGAATTATAATGGAAAGGACTCCAAACCTGCACCGCAACGTTTCACAACACGGCATGAGGTAACGTCACAACTAGAGGAATTACAGTGTTGCTGTATTACCATGTCTCTCCCACACACTTTTACTCTGTCATCCTCTCCTCTTTCTCCCTCTCTCCACCGGTTTATCAATTTGGGAACCCTCCTCCACACCATTCTCAAAGGATTTGTCTGGAACATGTCCCTGGTGCTGACTCTAGGTCAGCGCTTACCGGGGCGGGCTCAGAGATGTTTGGTTTCCAAGAAGAGACACACACATACTTGGACGCATAGATACACGCACATACACGTAGACGCATGCTCACCCAGATAGATGCACAAACGCACACACACACACACACACTCACATACTGTAGATACCGATGCACGCACGCACCCATGTACACACACACACACACGCACCCATGTACACACACACACGCACCCATGTACACACACACACACACACACACACGCACCCACACACACACACACACACACACACACACACACACACACACACACACACACACACACACACACACATACTGTAGATACCGATGCACGCACGCACCCATGTACACACACACGCACGCACACACACAACCAACACACACACACACACACACACACACACACACACACACACACACACACACACACACACACACACACACACACACACACACACACACACACACACACACACACACACACACACACACACACACACACACACACGTGTGTGTGAGTTGAAGCTCTATTTGATCTCTGGTTTCACAGAAACCCTTCAGAAGAGAATGTGGAAAGCTCTTGTTGTCCACGTGACTGAGGGTTGTCATTTACATTTAAGTTGCTCTTATCATTACAAAGAGAGGGAATGAATGTGCTGCCGTGTACTGTATAATATCTGCACATTATCTAGATTTAGAGTACAGCGCATGTGGGTGTTCACGCAGGTTTGTGCATGTCACTTCTGTTCATGTACTGTATGTGTGGCTAATCCCTGTGAAGGCATAGTGTGTGGCAGAATCCCAAATGGCATCCTATTCCCTATTTAGTGTGCTACTTTTGACCAGGACCATAGGGGTGCCATAAAGGATGCACCCTATGTGTATGTAACATTTCTTCCACTCCTGTTGCCTCATCATAAATTAAAACACTTTTTGTTTTTTTACACTGCATTGATCTAACACACGTGTATCAAATGTGTGTAGAATCAACATGTTCATACAGCATTTGAGGATGTGTGTCTCTGGGAATGTGTGCATAAAACACATACAGTGTGTGTGTGTGTGTGACCTGCCCAGTGAGAGCCCAGTGTGTGTGTGTGTGTGTGAGCTGCCCAGTGAGAGCCCAGTGTGTGTGTGTGTGTGTGTGTGTGTGTGGGAAAAAGCGCCAACCCCACCCACCTCAAGCCCACAGATGGCCCCTGCTGGCTTGAACGGCATGTGAGAGGAACACTAGGGGGGTCAAAGTCCCCCCTCTGCCCAGCCTCAGACCCTGTGACAGTCCACCCCCTCCAGCTGTGGCCACAACAGCCCCTTTGTCCACCCCTGCCATATGAACCAGTTATGTAAGACGGACTGTGAGTGAGATCACCATCTATGTACCAAGCAAGCCACCGCCTGCTGCCTGTCCACCTCTCTCCGGACCTCTCTCTGGACCTCTCTCACTCTCTCTCTTGATCTCCCTCGCTCTACTGTACATGTTG
Source organism: Oncorhynchus masou masou (assembly GCF_036934945.1). Lineage (NCBI taxonomy): Eukaryota > Metazoa > Chordata > Actinopteri > Salmoniformes > Salmonidae > Oncorhynchus > Oncorhynchus masou. Next base: position 22,451 of record NW_027008683.1, read on the forward strand.
TTTGTGAGGAGAGAATGAGAGGGAGTGGGAGAGAGAGAGGCCAAGGGGGAGAGAGAGAGAGAGAGAGAGAGGAAGGGAGAGAGAGGGGGAGGGAGAGAGAGTAAGGGAGAGAGAGAGAGAGAGAGGGAGTGAGAGGAAGGGAGAGAGAGGGAGGGACTGAGAGGAAGGGAGAGAGAGATAGGGAGAGAGAGAGGGAGAGAGAGAGGGGGGAGTGAGAGGAAGGGGAGAGAGAGAGAGAGTGAGAGAGAGGAATGGAGAGAGGAAGGGAGAGCGAGAGAGAGGGAGTGAAAGGAAGGGAGAGAGGAAGGGAGAGAGAGAGAGGGAGTGAGAGGAAGGGAGAGAGAGAGAAGGGGAAGAGGAAGGGAGAGAGAGAGAGGGAGTGAGAGGAAGGGAGAGAGAGAGAGAGGAAGGGAGAGAGAGAGGGAGGGAGTGAGAGAGAGAGAGAGAGAGAGAGAGAGAGAGAGAGAGAGAGGGAAAGAAGAGGAGAGAGAGAGAGTGAGAGAGAAGAAGGAGAGAGAGAGGTAATCCAGGGGCAGGGTACAGTAAGACCCCAGGCTAAGCTGCCTGTCTGAGAGAGAATGTGGAAACAAACTCTAAGAGCCATGATAAGGTAGTTCAGAGTTATGGTGTACCGCTTATGGCACTCCTTTGGCCCGAAAAACCTTAAAGGGGAACTTTTGTGGGTTCAGCCTACATGAGACCATTGTGAAGTGCATTATCATATTAAATGACATCAGAAACCAAGTCAACAACTCCAATCCACCTGAACACTCAACATTTCAAAACAGCAGCCAATGACCCAACTAAGACAACACTCTTTGTTTAATACATTTAATAGTGCACGTGACTGTGATTAATCTGTACAGAAATAATATTAATAATACAAAATATAAAACACATTTCTGTAACTTAAGCGTAACATTTACAATAAAATAAACATGGTACAAAAACAACATATCTGAGGTATAAATATATTTTTAAATTAAATGTCATTGTCATGCGTTACTCATATCTGACGGCATACAAATAATGTACACAAACGTTTAACAATACAACACAACGCTTAGCAAATGAGTCACACACTGAACAGAGAACGTATAGGTTTTAACACGGGGCCCAAATCTGGCCCGGATGAAGGTGTACTTGGTTACTATTAGTTTATACTTCATTTAAGATAACACAGAGACAGACAGACAGACAGACAGACAGACAGACAGACAGACAGACAGACAGACAGACAGACAGACAGACTTACAGAAAATAAACCTGCGCATATAGATTATTTTTCCTTCTTTAAACCAGACAAACATTCCCTGCACTTTCTCCTCCTCTATATACAGTAAAACCTGTAAAATCCCACACCTTTATAAAAGGACCTTCTCTTTTCTTTGTTTTCTATTCATTTCTTCTCTTCTTTTCTATTTCTTTCCCCCCGGGTTGTTTCTTCTTCTGTGAAGCAGAAGACCTTGACTGCTCTTGTGTACATCGTACTACAAAAGTAACAACCTGAAGTGTTCCTTTCATCAACGTTTATCCTACAAATGGCGGCCATTTTGGAATCCGAGCCCTGTTGATTGTTGTGTATTCTCGGTGCTCTTTTAAGCAGTGGAATCAATCAAAAATGCTCTGTGACTGTCTGCTTTCTTTAAGCTTGGTCCATCAAAATCTAGGTCTCCATTTTAGTTTTGGGGGCGACTTTAACCCTCTCAACCAATTGGTGTTCCAGCCACCATTTTGCTTCTGTTCCATCCTTTAAACCCACTCTATACCAGCTTTCCCTAATGCCATTTAACCAACTATCAACTCAACATACCCCACTTAGTAATACAAACTCAGATATTGCATATTTTCAATACATTCACACAACTGTTAGCCCATATTATCCATCCGTCCAAAAATACAGTATCTTCCTGAAAACAATGTTGTGGACATTGCCTCTGCTGTAACAGGATAAAAACACTTGTGCACGAGTACGCACACACACACACACACACACACACACACACACACACACACACACACACACACACACACACACACACACACACACACACACACACACACACACACACACACACACACACACACACACACACAGAGAGGAAACAGGAAAAAGCAACATGAACAGATGCAGGATATAGTATATACACACTATATTGCAGCTGGGAGCCAGTGCATGAAATATGTCTAATTAATCAACCATTCATCACACACACACACCCACATACTAACCTTCTCTCTTCTCAGAAGTCCCCCTCCCCTATAGATTCTCTTTTTACTAATCCGTGACATCACATCCTGTGACGGTGATGTCACATCCTCTCTGTAAAGGTATTATGCTTGTTGGATGAGTGACACCATACTTCCATTTCAGACACATTTACTTTGGTCGTGTCGCCCGCACCACCGAGCACAAGAACCACAACACAACTCTGAAAGAACTGTGAGGGTCCAGGGCCGTTCCAGGCCTTGCAGGACCCCTCGGAGGCAGTAACCCCACCTGGTCGTTGATGACAGTCTACGGACCACGACAAAGTCTGTTCAAAGTCTCTCTGTCCAGGACACAAGGGTATGTCTGTCAAGAGCTTGAATCATGTCAATGAGTCAATGGGTTGTCCTCCCCCAGTCAACCCCAACCAGCATCAGGGCTGTAGTGAATCAGGGGCTGAGGTGGGGGTGGACAGAGAGTCTTTGGGGTTCCAGGGTGTCGCCCCTTCTTGTGACTTTCCAAGTCAAGTGGAGCTGCCTGGCCCTCACTTCTCCATCTGGGTGGTGAAGGACTGGCGTATCCGCACCACCTCACTGGCACACAGGTGTCCATACAGTTTATTGTACCACTCTGGGAACCGACCCCTGGAAACAGAGAGACAGAGAGGAGATGTTTTAGTATCAGACCAGAGTTACTTTGATTTAGAGAGGAGATGTTTTAGCATCAGACCAGAGTTACTTTGATTTAGAGAGGAGATGTTTTAACATCAGACCAGAGTTACTTTGATTTAGAGAGGAGATGTTTTAACATCAGACCAGAGTTACTTTGATTTAGAGAGGAGATGTTTTAACATCAGACCAGAGTTATTTGATTTAGAGAGATGTTTTAGTATCAGACCAGAGTTACTTTGATTTAGAGAGGAGATGTTTTAGTATCAGACCAGAGTTACTTTGATTTAAAGCTCTCCTCTAGTTCCCTTGAAAATTTTAGTTCAGAGTTGAGCATGTCTAGCCTTTATTCTGCTGTTTCTATTCTACTGTTTCTATCCTACTGTTTCTATCTTACTGTTTCTATCCTACTGTTTCTATCCTACTGGTTCTATTGTACTGTTTCTATCCTACTGTTTGTATTCTACTGGTTCTATTGTACTGTTTCTATCCTACTGTTTCTATCCTACTGTTTCTATCCTACTGTTTGTATTCTACTGTTTCTATCCTACTGTTTGTATTCTACTGGTTCTATCCTACTGTTTGTATTCTACTGTTTCTATTCTACTGTTTCTATCCTACTGGTTCTATTGTACTGTTTCTATCCTACTGTTTCTATCCTACTGTTTCTATCCTACTGTTTCTATCCTACTGTTTCTATCCTACTGTTTGTATTCTACTGTTTCTATTGTACTGTTTCTATCCTACTGTTTCTATCGTACTGTTTCTATCCTACTGTTTCTATTCTACTGTTTCTATCCTACTGTTTCTATTCTACTGTTTCTATCCTACTGTTTCTATCTGTTTGTATTCTACTGTTTCTATCCTACTGTTTCTATCCTACTGTTTGTATTCTACTGTTTCTATCCTACTGTTTCTATCCTACTGTTTCTATCGTACTGTTTCTATCCTACTGTTTGTATTCTACTGTTTCTATTGTACTGTTTCTATCCTACTGTTTCTATCCTACTGTTTCTATTCTACTGTTTCTATCCTACTGTTTCTATCCTACTGTTTCTATCCTACTGTTTCTATCCTACTGTTTCTATTCTACTGTTTCTATCCTACTGTTTCTATCCTACTGTTTCTATCCTACTGTTTCTATCTTACTGTTTGTATTCTACTGTTTCTATCCTACTGTTTCTATCCTACTGTTTCTATCCTACTGTTTCTATCTATCCTACTGTTTCTATCTTACTGTTTGTATTCTACTGTTTCTATCCTACTGTTTCTATCCTACTGTTTCTATCCTACTGTTTCTATCCTACTGTTTCTATCCTACTGTTTCTATTCTACTGTTTCTATCCTACTGTTTGTATCCTACTGTTTCTATTCTACTGTTTCTATCCTACTGTTTCTATCCTACTGTTTGTATTCTACTGTTTCTATCCTACTGTTTCTATCCTACTGTTTCTATCTTACTGTTTGTATTCTACTGTTTCTATCCTACTGTTTGTATTCTACTGGTTCTATTGTACTGTTTCTATCCTACTGTTTCTATCCTACTGTTTCTATCCTACTGTTTCTATCCTACTGTTTCTATCCTACTGTTTCTATCCTACTGTTTCTATTCTGCTGTTTCTACTGCTTCCGTTCCAGCTGACTCACCTGCAGTCGACCCTGGAGATGTGTGTGAGGCGAGACTTGTTGCTGCTGCATGGCTCGATGAAGTAGCGTGAGGTGAGCACATTGGCCCGCACGCCCAGTAACGCTGCCCCGTCATGGTCCACTGATGTACACACCAACGCACACGCTCCCTTAGGTAGGTCTGTCACCCACGTCCTGGAGCAGAGAGAAGACATTTTGACTTGTTTTATACCAAAAGAGAGAAAGTTTGTTTTATATCATTGAGAGAAAGAGAGACAGAGATGTTTTATATCATTGAGAGAAAGAGAGACAGTTGTTTTATATCATTGAGAGAAAGAGACAGAGAGACAGTTGTTTTATATCATTGAGAGAAAGAGAGATGTTTTATATCATTGAGAGAAAGAGAGACAGAGATGTTTTATATCATTGAGAGAAAGAGAGACAGAGATGTTTTATACCATTGAGAGAAAGAGAGACAGAGAGAGAGTTGTTTTATATCATTGAGAGAAAGAGAGACAGAGAGAGAGATGTTTTATATCATTGAGAGAAAGAGAGACAGAGATGTTTTATACCATTGAGAGAAAGAGAGACAGAGATGTTTTATATCATTGAGAGAAAGAGAGACAGAGATGTTTTATATCATTGAGAGAAAGAGAGACAGAGAGAGAGATGTTTTATACCATTGAGAGAAAGAGAGACAGAGATGTTTTATATCATTGAGAGAAGGAGAGACAGAGATGTTTTATACCATTTAGGAAGAGAATAATGAAAGAAGGAGAGAAATAATGGATGAAGTAGAAAAACAAGAAGGGGATATACGAGGCATGGGAAGGTCTCAGTCTCCAGGAACAAAGTAAAGGGTTTTTACACTGTCCCTATAGGAGAACCCTTTGAAGAAGGGGATATACGAGGCATGGGAAGGTCTCAGTCTCCAGGAACAAAGTAAAGGGTTTTTACACTGTCCCTATAGGAGAACCCTTTGAAGAAGGGGATATACAAGGCATGGGAAGGTCTCAGTCTCCAGGAACAAAGTAAAGGGTTTTACACTGTCCCTATAGGAGAACCCTTTGAAGAAGGGGATATACAAGGCATGGGAAGGTCTCAGTCTCCAGGAACAAAGTAAAGGGTTTTTACACTGTCCCTATAGGAGAACCCTTTGAAGAAGGGGATATACAAGGCATGGGAAGGTCTCAGTCTCCAGGAACAAAGTAAAGGGTTTTTACACTGTCCCTATAGGAGAACCCTTTGAAGAAGGGGATATACAAGGCATGGGAAGGTCTCAGTCTCCAGGAACAAAGTAAAGGGTTTTTACACTGTCCCTATAGGAGAACCCTTTGAAGAAGGGGATATACAAGGCATGGGAAGGTCTCAGTCTCCAGGAACAAAGTAAAGGGTTTTTACACTGTCCCTATAGGAGAACCCTTTGAAGAAGGGGATATACAAGGCGTGGGAAGGTCTCAGTCTCCAGGATCAAAGTAAAGGGTTTTTACACTGTCCCTATAGGAGAACCCTTTGAAGAAGGGGATATACAAGGCATGGGAAGGTCTCAGTCTCCAGGAACAAAGTAAAGGGTTTTACACTGTCCCTATAGGAGAACCCTTTGAAGAAGGGGATATACAAGGCATGGGAAGGTCTCAGTCTCCAGGAACAAAGTAAAGGGTTTTTACACTGTCCCTATAGGAGAACCCTTTGAAGAAGTTTTGCTGGTTCAAGGTAGAACAATTTTGGTTCCAAGTAGAACCGTTTTGGGTTCCATGTAGAAACCTTTCCAAAAGGGTTTTTACTCTGAACCAAAAAGGGTTCTCGTATGGGGACAGCTGAAGAACCCTTCTGGAGTGTAGGGAGATCTTCTACCTGAGCACGAGGTGGTCTCTGGTGGGATGGGGGGCCATGGTATTCCTGGTGTACTGGTACACCTCTGTGCGATCGCCTAGCGTCTCCACCACACGGCTCTCCATCAGGTCCTCGTCCCAGCGGCCCTGCTCCCGGAGGACCCGCGTCAACACCTCCTCAGGACCCGCAGGCACCTCCACGGACGCCTTCCACAGGCGCAGCGGTGAGCCATCGTGGACCTAAGAGTCGGAAAACAAAAGAGATCATCTTTTAATACTTTTGTAAAAACATATCTGTATGTTTTATTGACAGGTTTAAGGTCAACAATGTTTTTTGGGGGAAACAGTTTGGATGCTAATGCTAACGGTAACTGTAATGATGCAATGTTGAAACTAGCGCTACTCAGGCTCTGGGGAAGAAGGCCCAGGTCTTGCACCATGATTGGGAACATAACTGTAAGGGCAGTGTTGTAATCACAACAACCCAAAGCCTCTCTCGTTATCTGTTACACTAGTCAGCTGCCTTCCTTCAAGAGGCCTTGTGACTGGAAGATTATTGGCAAAGAGATAACGACCGGACAGGATGTTGGCTTGGGAGCAGTGTGTGTGTGTGTGTGTGTGTGCATTGAGCGAGCCCCTTGACAAGCTGATGTCACCCTGGGGCCAGTCTGGGGGGGGGGGGGGCTAGTTTCACACTGACCTGTTTCTACACAGGAAATAAGAAATAATAACGGGTGCTTTTCCATGACACAGCATGAGAGCGATAGAAAGAGAGGAAGAGAGACGAGGAATACACTAGGCTTCATGCCAGCCTTTTCTAAACAACAAACACACTTGTGAACGAGTACTAGTCATGTATGTAGCCCTTCATACTAATTGAACTTCTATATAAGGACAGTAAAGTGAACATGAACTTAGGATTTAAAAGACAAGATCCATCCTCCGTAGAATAGAATAAAAGAGAATAAAATAGAGACTATCTATCCCTCTGTCCATACCTTCTTGTACGCCAGCTCGGCGAGTTCAGGCGTGGAGCAGCTGTCATAACCTTTGAACTTGTCCTTGGCCTCTTTGAGGAGGGCGTCCAGGCTGTCCTGGAGGTAGGTCCTGCATCCCATGGGTGCCCCCCCCCCAGAGGAAGCCCCTAGCTCCTCCAGCCTCAGGGGGTCAGGGCCTGCTCCTGGTATGAGTTTCTGCAGCGACTCATCTCTTCTG
>NW_027008683.1:42500-50000 GCF_036934945.1 Oncorhynchus masou masou
CTGTCGTAAGCCTGTCATAACCCTTTCTCTGCCCTTGCCACCCTGGAGAAGGTGTGGAACTTCTCTGACTCATTGAAGCTGGGTGGGGTGAAGACAAGCACAGCACTATACAGAGATTTGAGGTGAGGCTCGAGCTATTTGCTTTGTCCAGATCATGAAGCTCAGTTAGATAAGAAGATGGAGGGAGAGGTGGAGAGAGAGAGAGAGAGTAAATTAGAGAGAGAGACAGAGACAGACAGACAGACAGACAGACAGACAGACAGACAGACAGACAGACAGACAGACAGACAGACAGACAGAGTTCCGGTGAGGGAAGGAAGGGAGGGGAAGAGAAATAGAAAAGGGAGATAGAGAGAAAAGAGATAGAATTCCATGTAAGGGAATGATAGAAGAATACATCCCCTGGTCTGCAGTCTCAACAGTCCTCACAGACATCCCCAGAAGGAGGAGACACCAAAGGGGATACTGAGTGACATTGGACAATGTCCAACCAGTGGCCATAATCTATAACTGCATGATGAAGAGGGGGGTGGGGGGGGTTCAGACATTTCGGTAATTGTCGAGGACTGGGCCTATAGACTCGGCCTCCAGGTCTCCATTTTAACAGCCTGTGCGTGTGAACTCTGTGATTGCCCCCGTCAAGAGATGACAACGTATACCAGTGCACCAGCAATTAGCTGGCCTGGGAAGCGGATGTTGAGACCCCCCTTACGTTCAGACCCAACAGCCTGCTGTCTGTGGGAGAAGAGTGGGAGGAGTTCCAACGAGAGGGAAAATAGAGCCTATGATTGTTGTGGTTGTCTATTTGTTTGTAGGCCTAGGCTTCAACTAGCGCTATCGGAGCAGCATGCTAGGCTATAGGCTATAGGCTAACAAGGGTTTTCATACATACACTCAATATAATTTTGGGGGGCCTGCATTTTCAGCTGTTTTCGTGTGAGACCTCGTGTGAGAAAAAAAAATTATAATCAAAATGGCCGCCGCCGCCGCCTCACCAGCTGAAGCCGTGTTTGTTGGTGGGGGTGTGTTTCTCCAGGAGGGCCGTAAGCTGGAGCAGGCAGAGCTTCTGGAGCAGGTTCATCTGCAGTACTGACTGGCAGCCCATCTGCCGCTGGGCCCAGGAGTGACTGGGCCGGTGGGAGGCCTGGAAACTGGGCCAGCGCAGTTTCTGAGGCCTTGGGTAGAGACAAATATATGTGTTAGCCTAATATATTGCACAGCAAACAGAAAAATATGGAGGGATATCAGAAGCACAATCAAACTTCAAAATACAAAAGCACAAATGTTTGCAACGAATTTCATATAAATATATATCAAATATGTGGGTAGATATATATAAGTCAAAATATATAGGTTAACGTATATTAGGGAAAAATAAACAAAACACACAAGTGTTCACACACAGAGACATATAGGAGAAGATGCGTCTTCATCATTTTCAGAACTTGACCAGAGGTCATAAAGCCCTCTCCTCTGACAAGGTAACTAGCAGGACATCCATCCAGACGAGTCCTATGACCCCTGTGTTAAGAGATGCTCACTGGGATAACAGGGATTGATCGTGCCCAGAGGATCCCAACTCTGTTCCTCCAGTAGAAGTGCACATTTTTATTGTGGCAATGGACAAACACACCTGATTCAACTCGTCAACTAATCATCAGGCCCTCGATGAGTTGAACCAGGTTTGTCCGATGCTACAACAAAACCGGGTGCTTATGGGGGAACTAAGGGACTGGAGTTGGGAAGCACTGGTCTCGCCTGGCTGTCAGCGGCTATGGGAGCGTCGGAAACCTTCTGGAATTCTGCCTGTGGATTCCTGAGGGAATGGCTGCATCGTCGCGGAGACGGATCGGCATTCCCGAGATCCGAGGTATTCACTGCACCTCATCGCCATGACAGCCGGTTACGTAAGGGTCAGGGCTGGGAGAGTCGTCTCAACTTGTCCACTCTGTCTGTGTGTTTCTCCCTCCATCTGACTTTATTTCTCTCTCTTTCTGTACCTCTACCCATCTCTCTCTTTCTGTACCTCTACCCATCTCTCTCTTTCTGTACCTCTACCCATCTCTCTCTTTCTGTACCTCTACCCATCTCTCTCTTTCTGTACCTCTACCCATCTCTCTCTTTCTGTACCTCTACCCATCTCTCTTTCTGTACCTCTACCCATCTCTCTCTCTTTCTGTACCTCTACCCATCTCTCTCTTTCTGTACCTCTACCCATCTCTCTCTTTCTGTACCTCTACCCATCTCTCTCTTTCTGTACCTCTACCCATCTCTCTCTTTCTCTTTCTGTACCTCTACCCATATATCTCTTTCTCTGTCTGTACCTCTACCCATCTCTCTTTCTCTTTCTGTAACTCTACCCATCTCTCTTTCTCTTTCTGTACCTCTACCCATCTCTCTTTCTCTTTCTGTACCTCTACCCATCTCTCTTTCTCTTTCTGTACCTCTACCCATCTCTCTTTCTCTTTCTGTACCTCTACCCATCTCTCTCTTTCTCTTTCTGTACCTCTACCCATCTCTTTCTTTCTCTTTCTGTACCTCTACCCATCTCTCTCTCTCTCTCTCTCTTTCTGTACCTCTACCCATCTCTCTCTCTCTCTCTTTCTGTACCTCTACCCATCTCTCTCTTTCTCTTTCTGTACCTCTACCCATCTCTCTCTTTCTCTTTCTGTACCTCTACCCATATCTCTCTTTCTGTACCTCTACCCATATCTCTCTTTATCTTTCTGTACCTCTACCCATATCTCTTTCTCTTTATGTGCCTCTACCCATATCTCTCTTTCTCTTTCTGTGCCTCTACCCATATCTCTCTTTCTCTTTCTGTACCTCTACCCATATCTCTCTTTCTCTTTCTGTGCCTCTACCCATATCTCTCTTTCTCTTTCTGTGCCTCTACCCATATCTCTCTTTCTCTTTCTGTGCCTCTACCCATCTCTCTCTTTCTCTTTCTGTGCCTCTACCCATATCTCTCTTTCTCTTTCTGTGCCTCTACCCATATCTCTTTATGTACCTCTACCCATCTCTCTCTTTCTCTTTCTGTACCTCTACCCATCTCTCTCTTTCTCTTTATGTGCCTCTACCCATATCTCTCTTTCTCTTTCTGTGCCTCTACCCATCTCTCTCTTTCTCTTTCTGTACCTCTACCCATCTCTCTCTTTCTCTTTCTGTACCTCTACCCATATCTCTCTTTCTCTTTCTGTACCTCTACCCATATCTCTCTTTCTCTTTCTGTGCCTCTACCCATATCTCTCTTTCTCTTTCTGTACCTCTACCCATCTCTCTCTTTCTCTTTCTGTACCTCTACCCATATCTCTTTCTGTGCCTCTACCCATATCTCTTTCTGTGCCTCTACCCATATCTCTTTCTGTACCTCCTTCTTTCTCCCCCTTTGTCTGTTTGTGCACCTCCATTCCACCACCCTCTCTCTCACCCTCTCTCTCACCCTCCTTCTCACCCTCCTTCTCACCCTCTCTCTCACCCTCCTTCTCACCCTCTCTCACCCTCCTTCTCACCCTCTCTCTCACCCTCCTTCTCACCCTCTCTCTCACCCTCCTCACCCTCTCTCTCACCCTCCTTCTCACCCTCTCTCTCACCCTCCTTCTCATCCTCTCTCTCACCCTCCTTCTCACCCTTTCTCTCTCTCAACCCTTCATCCAAAACACTTAAGAATGTTGAATTGAGCTCGCCAGTCCTTCATCCTAACACACAGGACATTTTCTCAAATGGGGACAATAACAATATTGGTGATATCTATAGATTGATTAACAGAGAGTTGATTAATGAATTAATAACTGACCTGTTAGATCTGGTGAGAGAGGCTCCCACTCCAGAGTCCCTCCTCTCCCTCATGGCTTCTTCCCCCTCTCCTTCTTCCCTTTCTCCTTCTCCCAGAGGGTTGCCCGTGCTGTCCTGGTCGCTCCCGTTGTCCGTCTCCTCCAGCCGGTTCTGCAAAGGTGAGGATGGACAAGGAGACGCTGAATCCAATGCCGAATCGGAATCCCCCTCTTCTTCTTCCTCTTCGTCATCCTCTTCTCCGGCTGCCACCCTGTCCGTCCAGGCGTTGACGAATCGCTGCAGGCCGTTGACACATTCCAGCACATCCTCCAACTTTGGCCCCTCCCTTCTTCATTGTCTTCATCGTCTTCCTCGCCTTGATAGGCCACGTTGGGCACGTTGTCGTAGAAACTCAGGCGGCTGTCCGCTGAGCCGGTGGAGCGCAACGCGTTTGGCATCGACTACCGAGATAGCGCGGACCGGCATTTCCACTTTGCGGTGGTTGTTTGCCGTCGCCGAGCGCTTTGGGGAATGTGCCCGGTTTGTGGCCTTCGGGAAGGTAGAAGAAAATCACGCCTTCTTCCTCCTCTTCCTCCTCCCTCTCTCCGTTGAGGCGACCACGCTTGCTTTGGTTTTGCTCAGCCACTATCCGGTTACTAGGCTGTTGCTGAGGTGGTTCCTGTCTGGTTTTGGGTTGGGTTGAACCTGAGGGTTGTTGTTCTCCAGGCGGCTGTAGGAACACGCTTAACGGGTCAAAACCTTCCAGGTACATCCCACCCTCTTACTGGCCCCCACCGCGGTGCTGTGGCTTCGGGTTCGTGTCACCGGGCTCGGGGTGCTAACGGGTGCTCCGCTGCTTGCTTCTGATTGGCTACTGCCCGTGCTTCCAGAGCTCCCCATGCTGCCACTGCTGGTCTGCGTGGAGTAGGATACACTCCTGTTATGGTTCAGGGTCATGGTTTGGGTCGGGTTGAGGGTGGAGATGTCAACGCAGTTGAGGCGCCGTAGCTTGTCGTCGTCTAGTCCTTCTTTGATGACCGGCCCGCTGATCTCCAGTTTGGAAGGTCTTCCCCGCCTCCGTTCTTCTTCTTGCTATTGGAAGTGGCGCTCCTCAGTCTGATGCTCTCCATGCGCTTGAGGAAACTCTTGGCCCGTGAGCGCGTGCTCTTCCCTCCTCTAGTCTCGCTCCCTCCTCCTTCTATCCCTCCTGTTCCCAAAATTCCACTGGGCTTGTCGTCGAAGGAGAAGTGACCTTGGGTCGTCTCCAATGGTGAGTGCGGATGCCCGTCAGACAGCGAGTCCTCATTGGCGCCACACGATCCGCCCGTGCCCGAGGAGGAGCACATGCTGGCCATGGAGTTGGCGCGGGTGGCGCCTGCCGCTGGGGTGGCATCGCTAGATGTGGCACCATCGACTATCCCTCCCTCTCCCACACTCCCGCTGCTGTGAAGCGAGGCCACCTCGGGCTGCTCGCTGAGATCCGTCAGCACACTCTCAGAGCTCAGGCCCTCGCGGAGCTGCCCCTGACCGGCCGAGGGTCTCTGGACCTGGGGGAAAGGCGGCTGGTTTCCACCCGGGAGGAAGAAGACATCCAGCTCCTCCAGGCGAGACCAGCGCTTGCTGTCCCGCTGGAAGGTCCAAAGGCCACTGATGGCGCATGGCTCTTCCTCGTCTGAATCCTCACTCTGGAGTAGAGAGAGAGAGAGAAGACAGAGGGGGCAGGTTAGCGTTTTTCGTCATGAATCTTGTTCTGGAGGCAGCTCTGCAGAGTGGTCAATAGCTGGCATGGCCAGAAAGGAATAAAATCTCAAACCTAAACTTAACCCTAACCTTAACATTAACCACACTGATAACCTTAATGCCTAACCCTAATCTTAAATTAAGCCGAAAAGCAAAAAAGAAAACATTAATGTTTGCCACACATATCCCATCTAGTCTAGTCTCAGTTCTGCCTCTAAGATTCCAAACAATAAACGTCAACCCGCTGGTGACACATTATCACTATAAGAAGAGAAGAAAAATGCCCAAAGAAATGACAGTTTAATCAAAAGGACGTAATATTTTCAAGATTTTCTCTCTGTTTCATGAACAAGGTTAGAACATGAAATCTGTTTCTAAAAGGTGAATGGCCATGAAGTCAAACGAGCCGCCCTGTATTCTGTCCAGATGACCTTCCATTCCCTCAGAGTGCACTGCTAGGGACCAGGGCCCATAGAACTCTGGTCAAAAGTAGTGCACTATATATGGGAAAGGGTGCCGTTTGGGACATGGCCTTTGTGTGAGCAGCAGGGATATTCACAGACAGCAGATCTGTGAACATTCCTCAACTCCCTCCCGACCGCTGGAACATTTCACAGAGATAAGATTCACACACAGCTGGTTAATGGTTGTTATTGTGTTGGAACTTATCCCTGACCGTGAAAACGACAACAGAGTCTCACTATCTTTCTCTCCCTTACACACACAGACGCACACACGCACACACGCACACACGCACACACGCACACACACACACACACACACACACACACACACACACACACACACACACACACACACACACACACACACACACACACACACACACACACACACACACACACACACACACACGTCCCGAGGGGAGTCCAGGAAATTCCACCCCGATCCGAGAAGTTCACACGCCAGCCGACCAGGCTAGGGCAACCCCACCACCCTCACCCCCACAGATGTGTAACTACCCTATCGTCCCCACAGGGCCAGTCTGTCCCCCTAATTCAGGAAAGTGAACTGCCTGCCGAGGGGACCAGGGAGCCGGGGGGCAGAGGAGGGGCGCGGGAGTCTGCAAACTTCACAGGCACCTCCTTCACGGTGGCTGAGAGCGATGGGGACAAAAGTCCATCAAATAAAACCCCGGGACCCCATTTTATGACCCCCCTCTCCACTCACCACGACACACACTGGCCTTTCTTACTTCAGCTTTGATCGCGGCGGCCAGAAACTCCTTCTGTCTGATATACTGACTGACGTCGTGACGACCATCGTGGGGGAGTTTGACTTTTGAGCTCAATAGCAACAATGTCAATACCTAGAACTATCTAGATGGCCAGTCTTATCTTCTCCTGCATTCAGTCACTCCTGTGGGTGTTTTGATACGCCATAAACAACGTCGCGTCTCTGATTTCAACCACTACGGGGAAGAGACGTGAGGAAAATACATTTCCATAGAGGGAGAGGTAAACACTTACATTTTAGCAGACGGTCTAATCCAGAGAGACGTACAGCAGCAATTAGGGTTATGGGCCTTGCTCAAGGGCACATGGACAGATTTTTCACCTAGTCAGCTCGAACTAGTCAGCTCGGGGATTTGACCCAGCAACCTTTCAGGCTTAACCACTAGGCTACCTGCCGCCCTCTATAGACAGAGTATGGCTCACTAGGCTACCTGCCACCCTCTATAGACAGAGTAGGGCTCACTAGGCTACCTGCCGCCCTCTATAGACAGAGTAGGGCTCACTAAGCTACCTGCCACCCTCTATAGACAGAGTAGGGCTCACTAGGCTACCTGCCGCCCTCTATAGACAGAGTAGGGCTCACTAGGCTACCTGCCACCCTCTATAGACAGAGTAGGGCTCACTAGGCTACCTGCCACCCTCTATAGACAGAGTAGGGCTCACTAGGCTACCTGCCGCCCTCTATAGACAGAGTAGGGCTCACTAGGCTACCTGCCGCCCTCTATAGACAGAG